>NC_058510.1:10956368-11259389 GCF_020382885.2 Scatophagus argus
TGTAGCTCAGGCAAGAAATCTAAGCGTTACTTGTATTTCAGGGTTGATTTCTCCTTTGGAGTAATTGTGTAAGTTTCTAGAGGTGATCACTGGCTCATAAATCTACAATTAGAATGCTATGATTTGTATTATTAATGCATTTTGCCTCCCAGTGCCGCTTTGTTTAAGAGCCCTTAGTGGTCTCAGCAAGATATTAATGGAGAACTTTAATACCTGATTCTTCATGATCTTAAATGACAAGTCTTCTTCACACTGTATTCTTCGCAGTTTTAATGAGCGAATGTGAATGTCACTAAACAACTGTCCTGTGCGACAGCAGTTCAGGGCCAACCACAGGGATGGAACAATCCTTTCATCATATCTCTGGGTAGATCTGCACCAATCACTTGCACAATTATGAGGAAATGTACTGTATGTGCAAACAGGACTCAGAATGAATCAAAATCATACCATAGTGTGTTGCATGAGAATTAAAAATTTATCAAGATCTGCTGTCTAGTCGCCTCATTATACTGTGTTAGTGGTGTCTTTTTGAGGCGTGTGTGTTTAATGCAAATGAGTAAAAACATTAAAAGTCAACAACTGCATGTAAGTCAATGTCAGGATTGTGTGGCGTCGCTGACGCAGAAATGTACTGAACCCCGATGCAGAGTCAAAAAGGCTGGCAGGCAGGCAAGGCAGAGGTCCAAGCAACAGTCTTTATTTAATAATAACAAAAATCAACTCTCACCATGGCAGAAGAACAACAAAGAACTGTGGCAAAAACTCCTGGCAAAAAGCATGGGTCATGTCACAGCATGTCATGGGTAAAACACAGACGCTCAGACAAAGGTGACTGGGAAGACAAGGACTAAATAGACAGGACAACGAGACACAGGTGACACACATCAGGAGGGAGAAAGCAATCAGGAAAACCAAAGCAAAGCTACATGAAAACAGGGCACACAGGGGAAGAGACACTTTCAAAATAAAACAGGACATGACAAAAACCTTGAACATAAAACATGGAAACACATGACAAGACAAACATGAAACATGGCACATGGACTGAAATCAAGAGACAAAGCATAACCAAAAACCACCAGGCATGACAGTCAACACAAATGACCTCAGAACTTTGTCTTTATTTTTCCCCATAATTAAAACCAAATTACATTGGAAACTTGCTAAGAAATTATTTGGAATGTAAGGAGCCATAACTTGAAGTGCTGTCAGTATAGAGAGTATCTCCAAGACAGGCTCGTAATAAGTGATGCATTTAAATTACAGTTCAAAGCGGCAATGACAAAAAAAAAAAGTAGTTAGCATGAGCAGTGTTAATAACATTTTAGATTTTATCAAGAATATTCTAATAGGATGAGCACATGTAATTGGATTATAGGATTATATGGCAGGTATTAGAGAAAAAGACAGCGAGGTATATGCTGATATCAAACCATCTTCTTGTGGTATCTTAGCAAAATAACACACGCCACAGAAAGAGGCACATGAAAGAAAAAGTGAGAGAGAGAAGAAAGAGTTCAGGTTTTCTGTAATTAAGGAAGAGATGGCAGGAAGTACTGAACACTCGCTACTGATCTATATTAGGCCTTTTTCGCAGCAGACATTTTGACATGGCATAGAAAAAGGAAGCACAGGTGTGATTAACAGCAATAATCACATGGCTTTCTGCTATGACGAGTCAAAATGTCTGCTGTGAAAAGGGCCATTGAAACTGATATTACCAAGTTTTATAGATTTTTTTTTTTTTTTAAATAAAAATAGGACAACTGTTCTGATTGGCTGCCAGGTGTCTCTCAAAGCTGTATTACACTGCAAATGTTTTTTTTATTTCTCTTTTTTTTTCCAGTCACAAGTTTAAGTTTAAGTTTTAAGTTCAAGTTTGTTTACCAACAACAGTTTCAAGTTAAGTAACACTGTTTTGCACAACCGCAATTAAGCAAAAATTACGTACTGTGCATTTAAGGCCCAGATTATTTAATTTGATATTTGGCTGTACTGATGCATATTTCCAAACAAATAATAAAATAACCTAATTGGATAATTGGGATATTAAGGGCCCTTAAAAGTTTGGGGCTGCTGGGGGAGTTTCCTCGTTTTGCCCTCTTTTTTGGTTGTCATTGTGTACTTAGCAGGATAAATAAAAACTCCATGATGAAAACAAGCAGTTAAAACATTATCGACATTATCAAAATCATTTGGATCACAAATGTGAAACAGTATACGTATAAATGAGTTATATATTGTCATTTCCAAGGCTCACAATGGATTTATTATGCACATAAAATGCATCCCACCACAGCACAAATGACTTACTTTGCCTTACTTTACATCTGCAGGTCTTCTAAATATGAACAACATGGCAATAGGAACATCTTAATGCCTAATTAATATTCAGCACACAATGTCATTCTGAGGGCATTGGGCCATCTATCCATTTAGCTTTCACTTTCTTAGGCAAATGCACGCACAAACACACTCACACATGAATACTGCTGGTGTGGCATGTTGTCCAGGTGTATAGGAGCCTCTTTACGATACCCAGCTCCCAGTGGACACTGGGCGAGTGCAACACTCTCTTTGCCTGTACTTCTGTTATTAATAACTGCTGCTCAGGTCCTGCCTTGGGGCAAACTGACCTTGCTGTTTTCCACAGCACTGCTGGGGGTTTTGCTGAGAAATTACCTCCGTTTCAATTCTCTGTTATGTCATATGGGTAGAGTCACACTGAAACACATGCAGCACAAGAACAGGACCTGTTTGTTGAGGATGCAAGATTCATCAAAATGTATGTTTTACTGGCAAGTCAAGCATTACAGGCAGAGGTGGTAGTACATTTGAGAAACACTTTTTGTTATATGTGTTGAAAACCTCTTCACATCAAGACAGCAGTAAATAATTTTAATTATTTTACGAGCTTTTATTCTCATTGATGGGTGACAACACATTTTTGTAAGTCTTGCACTTACACCCACCATTTTTACATTTTATCCTGGTGTTTTATTTATGATTTAAATCATCTGTGTTTTACTTCCTTATGACTTATTCCTGTTTAGCTCAGCACATTCTGTGTATCTGGTTTGATCTATTTGTATTAAAGCACTTTGTAGCATTGGTTTGACTAGGTGCTACAAAAATACACTTTTTATTATTATTTCATTATGATTACTATTAATAATAAGAAGAAATCAAATGCTCTGACAAAGTAAGCAAACAAACAAACAGTTCTGTGTCTGTGGCTGTCAACCTGTCATACAAGAATGTCAAGAAATTGCAGCCAAAATGTCCTAATCCTCACATGCTTGAGCTTGACAGCTGTGCTAACAATAGCCATGTTTGTTGTTTATGTTCATTGTTGGGTGTTTCCTTATATGTGGATGTTTGATGCAGTTTGAGATGACAACAATGTGCCAAGAATGTTTCACAGTGGCTAACACAGTTAGTAATAAGCACACACACACACACACACAGCAGTGAACAGTAACTGCCAGGCCGTTTTGACTTTTCAGACTGAGGCATTTTTATGACGGTTATTTAAACATATTTTGTGTTTATATGATTGCGACACTTCACGGTGTTGTGTATTTTTATATGCGTTAGACTGAAAAAGCTAAAAGACTTTGTTGAATGTAGCAAACTCATGTCAAACTCATGACTCAAACTGCTCATGCGCATCTCAAAGTCAGAAGTGCGGGTTGTCAGTAGTAGTCAGGCTGCACACGTTCATGGGTTTCAGAGGAGTAGCTTTGGAGGGAGTCCTGAAGGAAAGAGATGGGATTTTGGAAATCTAGGTACTCCTGCTCATTTCTCCAATTTTACCAAACCCTGCTTCAACAGTGAGTCCACACAAAGAAAAAATAGCCTGCCCCCACCCCTCCTACCCCCAGTCGCCTCCTCTTTTCTCTTCTCCTTCCAACTCTCCAGGCAATCTTTAGACTCCCAGCCAAAGTGGACATATGGTGTATAAAATAGCTTGTGAAAAAAAAAGAAAGAAAGACAGAAAAAAAAAGAGCATGTGTGCTGGGTCTGATGGCAACTGAAAATGCGTGAAGCGAAAAGACCGGGTCGTAATTTGAGAGAGGCAGCGAGGAACATGGGCAGAAGCATCAGCATAAAGACAGGATTATCACAGAGAGCAGGAGATAGCAGTGCCCCAGGAAACAGAGTGCTCTCTCCTTTCATCCTCCATTCTTTGTGGGTCTAAAGGCCAGGCCAGCAAAGAGAGGAGCATCCCACCAGCAGGGACTCTGGTCTTTCTGACAGACCAGTTAGACTGCACTAATGCTCCAGCATTATGAAGTTGACTGTAGATCTGGATAATTGCTTATAGGCTTCAAAAGGGTATTCACCAAAACATTCTCGCAATGAAGGCCTCCGTGTGCCCTCTTTATATCAAGTCAGTCTTTGATGTGTTCATGAATGAATACTGAATGTCAGGCCTATACGCTGTGAGCTGTATGTCTCTATTCAGGCTCAAAAAGTGATCTCAGTTTGATTTGTCCGTTTAGAGCAGGCGGCGGAGGCAAAGTTTGAATTTTAAGCAATGGTTTCACGTCAGACGTACATGATTTTTGTCATAGTTGAGTTTGTATTAAATAAACTACGATGGCACAGAGATGTGGTGCAACAATGGACTCTACTGAATGCTGAAAGACTAATATCAGAACCGCACAAACAGTGCAGTAAGATTACATAACGCTGATAGGAGCTAACGTAGCTAAATTGTTTTGACATTTGTTAGAAAGATTAACTGCTGTAACTTAATAGCTAATGATAGCTAGTAAAAAGGCAGGTTCATTGGCCACTTGCACTGGCTCAAAAGTGATGACTGAGATGGATTATTTTTGGCTAAACTTTGTTTTTTAAGGAATTTCCTGCATATTATGGCTTTAAAGTAACTTTTGACAGAGCTGGACTTAGTAAAGAAAGCTAACGTAATGAGTTTTCTCATTTAATAATAATAATAGTAATTGCATTTTTTGAAGTAACATAACTCATATCACAACATGTAAAAATCAAGGGGCTATTTTAAGAGTTCAGTGTGTAAAACTAAAGGAACAGGCTTTTTATTAACTGTGTGTGTATTTGCACAAGAATGAAGAATTTTTCTGAAACTGTGCGCAGATAAACCAAGAGTATTATAAATCAGAGGTGAATATGGAAGACTGGCACAAGAGTAAACATCATCCTTTAGCTTTGTCTGTGTAGCCAGAAGACTTGCACAGCCAGATGAACTTGGATGCACATGTTCTGTGCGTCAGAGTCTTGACAAGAGCACATCACTTTCCTTTCAGAAGGGCACTGTTGGTGCATTATGTCATGGAACAATCACAGTGCAAGAATTGTGGAGCCCTCTCAAGGAAAATGTGATGGAAATGCATTAAGCTGACAGGACGAACAGAAGCTAATGTGAGTATAGCTTCTGGGCATGGTGCTGCTTTGTCTACCAGCATTTCAGTGCCGCTTGGGTCATTTTATTGAGTTCTGTCACTGGTCATCAAAAAAGCCAAAGTGCCAAAGGCAAAGCGGCTGAAACCAAATAAAGACATGCTTTTTTTCTTTTTTTTTTTAAATCCTGGTACTTCTGAACTCTTGACACTCTTGTCATTAAAAAAGAGCAAACACCAAGCGAGAAAATCCAATAATTTGAGCTGTTGACAAAGAAAACATGACATTAGCTGATTGATGGTCTGCCTGTAGTTTATGACAAGCTACATCACAGTTCTCGTCTAATATGTCACTTCGTCCTTGGTATTTCCAACCTTTTCATCCGAAGTCCTTAAAATTGCTAATTTTGTCATTCAGCTACCCAACACCATTCTGAAACAGGCTTCTCATCCACTTTGCATGATAAAATTGCATTGAAATTCCTTCTCTTCTGTATTTTTCTTGAACTGAAAATCACACGGTATTGCTGACAGCTGCAGGATAAGACAGGATGAGATGAAACTGTTTGATCCCTCTGTGGAAGTATTATAACAAGATATACTAAATGAACAAAAGCACAAAGGGAGATCTGCTTGATATTAGGTTACAGCACCTTCTGTATATTCAGAATCAAATGTGTCAGAGCTGCAAAATGGGCTTTAACTTGTCTATATTCCTTATGTGTTTGTCCCTGTTTTTAACTCATCATGCATCACAATTTGGAAGAGAATGAAGATTTAGCAGCAAAATTTCCCTGCATTTTGAAACCTTTTGTCTGTTAAAAAATAAAAATTAAAAACTGAATGCTAAATTCCTTTAACCATTGTTTTTGTTTTTTCTTTCTTTTGCAAACTTTTCACAACCAACACTGCTCTCCACCCTGAGGCCTCCTCTGTAACACCACGGCTCTGTTTCTCTCCCACCAGATTACTAAAGGATAAACCCACAGCAACAATATTGTTGATTTCTAATCCTTTCAGAATAAACTGAATTAAATCACCGTAATAGCATGGAAAAAACGGAGATTATTCCCATCATTAGTACTATTAAGAATATAATATCTCCTTACAGCAAGGCAGAAAGGCTGGTAGTTGGTATTTTCTGTTGACATTTACTGGCTGAAGGCATCGTATTGATAGGCCACCGTACTGAGCAGTGGAGTCCCAGTGATGTCAGCAGGGAAAGAACCTTAGGGATCTTTAACCCCTGCTTGCTTCAGGTTGCAGTCAGTGGAAAATATACAAGGTTGGACTCATTTCAGGTGAACTTATAATTTCAACATCTTTATCAGATGAGAAAGGTTCCTCCTCTGAAATGCCCCTCCACTAATTTTCCTCTTGGATGCAATTTTTTTTTTCTCCTGCTCTCTTTCATATCAGTTTACCGTCATAGGCTATCGTGCTTAGCCCAGGAAATTGTGAGAATTCTTTCCTATTTGCTCCTGGATGGTGGCCATCTATGCAGATGTTGCCTGCTCCTCCTGGAGCATGAGTCCTACTGCTCTGTTAGACAGCTGGGCGTCCCACAGCAGTCAGGCTGTCCAGATTTTAGCTGCTTGTACAGCAAAATGTGGCGTTAAGCCAAGCGTAAATGAAGACGATCCAGCTATCTAATTAGAACCTGTTTGGCCTTTGGAGAAATATGCCGAAAAAAATTAGATATTTAGTTGCAGGCTACTTTTTTGATAGTTTCAATTAGTTTGCCTCATCATTGTGCTGCTGCTGCTGCTGCCTAAGCTTCAGCCTCAAAGCAATTAAGGTCTGTGTTGTGAAAGTTGAGTCTGAAGTGCAGTGTGCGTTCACCAAGCATTTGTTACCAGCCTGCGTCTGAGAGATCTGCCAATTAGGATGGTATCATCCTGAAGAATGTCTCAACCTCCCACAATGGCACCCACACAGACACACGTACAGACACACATACACACTTGCACACACAGAAATACACAGTGCAAGCTTGAAAACAGCCAGTTCTCTCTGTGTGGTTTAAGCTGCCTCCCCTTTGACCTGAGTGCAGCTGAAGGGACAGACGGGGAAGAGAAGAGATGAGAATTGCGAGAGCTGCCATTTCTTACACCTTCACGCAGGTTCATCTCTTGCAAACGCGGGTCCGTGCGCTCCTGCTCTGACAAGTCCAACTATTTGTTAAGCATCCGTTTGACAAACGTGTTTGACAAACAAACCTCAGTTTTGCATGTATTTTCATATGTCAAAATAACAAAAAGTCAAAACAAGTCACCTTGCCTCTTGTGACATCATCACACCAAACAGGATGTGACTGAAGCTTTAAAAGGCTGGAATCAAGATGGCCATTGCTGGGTTGTTGTTCTACATCTTTCATTATTAATTCATTGTTGTATTGATTGTGTGTTCATCTGGAGGGGAAACGGAGGAGAGCTGATGTCTGAGGCAGCTATATTATCCCTCCTCTCCTATTCCTTATCTGGCAGGCTGCTGAGGCTCAGGGAGGATGCAGGATGAGCCGCCTGCTACTTTGATATGAGTGTCTGAAAGATGGTTGTTATAAGAATCAAACTAGAAGAGTGAGGATGCATGACAAAAAAGGACATGAGGAGGTGGCTAAAATAATCCACAATCGTCTCTTTAAGACAATATCATGACGAAAACTTGCTAATTGGGCATAACTGAGAAAACATAATTTCCATCAATTCCAAAGGCATTAATCAGACTATGATTAGTTGGTTTTTGTTGCATTTTGTGAAGGTGATATCGTTTTTTGGCCATTCTCGATAATCCGCCCATTCGCTGTCATGCCAAGAGTTGCCTAAGAAATCAAAACCGCTCTCATGTATGTGCACTAAAGTAATATGAAGTTAAAGCTGACAGACAGCTGGCTAAACTTGGCGTAAAAACATAAAGACAGCTAGCCTGGCTCAGATTAAATCAGCACAGCGCTTTGAGTTTGCTCCGATGAAGGTCTTTTAGGCTAACTGAAGGTTTGCTACTGCTTAAAGAATATCCCTGCATTTTGAAACATACACTTATTCACTTTATTGCCGAGAGTTAGATATGAAGATTAATACCACATTTTTTTCTCCTGTGCACTAAATATAAAGTTACAGCTAGCATCTTAGGTAGTTCATCATAACGACTGGAAATAGGAGGAAACAAGTGGTCCGGCTCTGTCCAAAGGGAACAGAATCCACCTACAGGCATCTTTAAAGCTCAATAATAAACATGTTGTATCCAGTTTATTGAACACGCAAGCCAGGCTAAATGTTTCCACCTTTCTCCAGTCTTTAAGCTAAGCTATCTGGCTTCTGACATTAGTGTCATATATAACCTCTACATATAGGATATTTCCCCTCTAACTCTTGGCACAAAAGTGAATGTCAAGCTATTCCATTCAATCCTTACATTGGATTAAAGTGTCCAGAGTCTTTTTTCTTTTCATAATTTGTCAGTTCTACACTCAGTCCGTGAGAAACAAATTCATGAATGGATATTACTGTTCTGCTCCTTGAAGCACAGCGGGATGTTTCTTTTAGTGCCGCTGAACAGGCCACTCTCCTGGGACATTAAACAATACAAGACGCCCACGCGTGTCACACCTTCGATCTATGGAGGAGGCCTTGGAAGGGGGGTAAAAAATAGACAACAAAATGGCTCGTTTGGCCACGGAAGGAGAATACATCACAAACTTGGCTTCAGCACTGGACTGTTAACTGGTGTGAAGTGGGTCTGAATGTTCATCAGTTGAGTGTGCAGGCTGATATGTTATCAGATTGCTTAAGTAGGAGACTGAGAACAAATGAGTGAAGCTGCCGTGAGAGGCTCTAGTCTGGGATAACACCAGATAGCTGATAGCCTGTTACAGTGTAATCACTGCAGGTTTTGACTCATTCGCAATCCCTGCTTGCTTTTGAGCGACTTGAGTGTATCAATTAAAGATTCATTGAAGGGCGTACACACACAACTAGTGATCCGGATTAAATATTCATTGGGAAGATGTTGGTCTGGATCATATGGAGCCTTCACACTTGAGTGTTCTCAGTGCACATCATGTTTTTTCTCAGTACCAAAAACATGGCACATTACGCAAGCAAGCTGCAGCTGGGGTGGCTTTAGGACATGGATTGTACAAAGCACTCGAACATCAGACATATTTCAGCATTTCATCATCCGCTGATACGAGCTGCTGTGCTTCTTTAAAAAATAAAAATAATAATAAAAATTGGCTGCTTCTCATCTCAGGAAGGTTCTGACTCATCGAAGGTTTAGCCCCCCCCCCCCTTGAAGAAGGGAAAAGAACAGGCACACAACATTTTCCTGAGTAGTAAAGCACGCAGCAGAGTGAGTTTGAAAAATGAATTAGGGCCTATTGCCAGAGGTTTCCACCGCTGATACATCCAGTAACATCCAGAGTTATTTTTAGCATCCCGTCGCCTTGTCAGACTGGAGGAGAGAAGAAAACCCCCCTCGTATAATAAGGTGGAAGTTGCAGCATGTTTGGAGAGGAAAGAGGGGCACATATGATCCCTGTTCAGGTTCGTGTATGGTGAATGGAGATGTAGTTGTTAAACCCACGTGAACTCACCTTTAGTTTGATACAAATCTTTCTCACATAAATCTGATGTTTTGTAACCCACGTGAAGCCATCACATGTACAGTATGTGAACAGCTTTATGAACTGTTTTAATGACAGTTATAATGACTGCTCTCTGCCTGTTTAACATCACCTGAGTTTTCAACCGTCTGTGTGCCTACCTGAATTCAGGAGCCAGGTTGGGCTTCAGGCCATAGAAAGCAGCTGATAAGGTCAAAAGCCAACGGGGCACAAAATTCCCATTTTCACACTCCAGGTAGGGCGCAGACCATTTGACGTGCGTCTTGTCCGGGATAAAACTTTCTCCCCTTTTTAAAGAATTGTCAACTGATCTAAAGTCTTGGCTCAGCACCCTCTTATGAAAACTGGGCTTCTTCCTGTCTTTGACATCATGGTACCACTCTGTGTCTGCTGTGCGGTTGTGTAGATGTTGGTGGGCCATGCTGGAGAGGTCTTGGAGGACTATCTCTCCACCGGCCCTGGTGGCTTGAAGAAGCATCGAGGGGCCTGACACGGACGAATCCGCGCTAAAAGTGACGATCGCCCGGTGAATCTTGGCATCTCCCTCCAGTATACTCCTGACTAAGGCATGATACCACTCAATGTCTCGCCGGAGACTCTGCTCCCTGGACCTGTTGGCTTGCAAGATCATGTTGAGGAAGTTTGTGGCGTGCAGCACCGTATCCAGCACGCTGCTCATGGAGTAATGCGGATTGGCTTGTGACCTTCCCCGCAGAGAGGTGAGCTCGTATCTCCGCGAGCAGTTGGCGTGCTTTAAGGTGGTCGAGTCCCCCGTGTGAAGAAAAGCCGTGACCACCCTGGGGAGATCCTCCTCAATTGTCTGCGGCAGCTCCGCCGTCACCCCGGGAGGATGATGAGGCGCACGGAGATGCGCCAGCTGCCGACGGTGCGTATGAGCACCGTAAATCGCCTCCTGTGCTCTGAAATCTTTCCCATGCGCGGACCATTCGGCGTATTCGTGGTTTGATCCGATCACAAATCCCACTTGCAGCAGTAGTGACAGTCGGAAAACAGCCATCTCCCTCCGGGATAGCGTCCACAGATGTTCGAGGGGGATCGCTGCTTGGAATTACAGAGTCGTTCGGCGGTCGTGCTGTAAGAAAATCTACCAAAATGCTCCGCTAAACCATCGCTTCACCACTTGTAGGATAGTCTTGTGAGCTCCACGCCTCTGTTATTGAAACCAGAAAGCAGAGGAGGGGGGGGGGGGAGACGTAAGGAACCCCCTCGCTCTCTTCGCCAAATCCCTTCTTCTTGCTTACAGATGCCTTATACAGCTTGTTGATGTTGAGTATCCGCTTGCAGCTGTTTCCCCCCGCCACCTCTGTTTCTCTCTGTCTCTCTCTCTCTCTCTCTCTCTCTCTCACTGTAGACAAGACTGTGTTGGCTTTGCTGTGCGGCGAGCGTTCTCCTACGTGTAGACTACATATACTGAATCAAAACGAGGAAGGGAGGCGTAAGGGGGCCGGTTATTATTATATTTATATATATATTTTTTGTTTTTTGTTTTTTTTTAGGAGGCAGCGAGTCTGGGAGCTTCTCACTTGGATGACAAACGCACTTCGCCCTCTTTCGACCACAACAAGCATTAAATAAGGCCTACAGAAGCCACGATGAGACGCATTAGGAGCCGTGCACCCTTAAAGCCCGTCTTCATCATCTCATAGGGCTCCAGAAGCGCCATTGATCCGCGTTTGGCCGCTTCTTCTGTCAATCACGGCGCTGTCCGGTGCTTAAACTGATGAAGCAGTTAATGAGCTGTCCAGTGCCGAAACCGATAAAGTCAGAGTGGGCTGATTTATCAAAATTAAATCTTAATTTAGATCAAGTGATAGAGATTTGTTCACAGTTTTGAAACGTTTTTCGCGGTTGATTGATGTAAACAAGCTTAACCGCATCCACTTTAACTCAAAAGTGTAAAAGAATTTAACAAAATATTGAAAAAAAATCCACATCCTTCTGTGCATGAACATAGACTGTGAAACATCATCCAAAAGGATTAAACTCAGTTTCAGTCTCCTGACTGTATGATCAGTATGATCCCACTCACTGTATGCATCCCAAAAACTACAAATATATCTTATATGGAATAACAACAACCGTTCTAACTTTGGCATATAAACTAGTGTGTTTATGTTGGATCCATAGCACCCTGCAATAAGATAATTAAGCTATAGAGATATTTTAGACAGCGGTGTGCTTCCAACTTTGTGGCAACAGTTTGTCCTTTTTAGTTTCAGCATGACAGTCATAAGGTAACCAGAGAGCTTCCAGACTGTTAAAACGCCATGTTAATGCCCGTTTGCTTGTGATATTCATCTCTTAAATGTGGGTGTGATGTTTGTGAGTCCACATACTTTTGGCCATGTAGTGTATATGCAAGGTTAAGTCTGAAAGTTCGCTTTTGTTTTTTTGAACAAAAACAGTCTCTTACAGTTTCTCAACTTTGCCACTGATCTGATCAGTTTCTCTTTCTAGTTAGTTTAAGGTCTCTACATTGCTTTCTCTATCTCTCTGCTGGGTGTAGGGGCATGTCACGTCACGCTGTGTGGGCTACAGGCATCTCACCCTGGAAGAAGGGTGGGGAAGACAGGCGTGACGGCAAGTGACAGAGCTGGGTGTGCTGCGAGTGCCCATCAGGGATGTGAGTTGGAACCTGTAGACCTCCAGGATTTTCTTGACCGGTCCAGATACAGCTGCGTGCGAAGCTGCTTGCTTGTCTTATGTTGAAATCTTGTTATCTGCTAGCAAACAGCTGGACAGATGAAATCCAGAAAATAATCAGGAAAAGTTGATGTTGGCTCCACAAAAAAGAAAGAAAGAAAGAAAGAAAGAAAGAAAAGCTGCATAGAAGGAATAAAACAATTGATAAAAAGAAATCCTAAAACATCAGTCCAGGTGGTGATGACAGTGATGCAGATGGAGCCAACACCTTCTTTGGAGGTATGAACCATCAGTACGGCCAGTGGGCTCAATGGCAGTCAAGATCATAATATACCAGGAACAACAGTTCCTGGAATCTAAAGGATAAGGATAGGATGTTATTGGCCCGGCAGCATGGCATATAAATGCAAGTCAGTTTCTGCACAGTGACAGCACACAGTAAACAGTTCAGTATGAAGCAGAAAACTTTATTGTCATGTGTTAAAGTTTTAAAGCTTATGCTTATTAAAACCTAAGCTACAATTACGTATGATTACATTATGTAATGTATTATTATAATGTAAATTATGTACATTATGTAAAAACACATCTTCCATAAATACTATGGCAAAAGACTTCATTAAATTTGTTTAGAACTTTAGATAATTTCATCAAAAAGAAAATTATTCATTATATTTTCTCAACCAAACAAAGTAAATATTTTATTTTGGGATCTGCCAGTAAATTTAACATAATATGTCTATCTATCTGCATGTGATCAACATTCTAACAGTGGTCAGAGTTTTCTGATTGTTGACTATTGTTTTTACTTGAGCATAAAGACAGAATTACTGGTATGAAAATAAGACCATGAAGCACCCCAAGAAACATGACAAGGAGGAAGATCTTAAAAAATGTTCTAAATGTGTGAAATTCAGACATAGCCAACACTGACACACCTAAAATGGTGGACAAAGCCCCTTGAAGTATGGGGTAGCCTAAACCGGAAAGAGCGTCAACAGCCTTGTCATCGGGACTCGTTCTCTTGCTGGAGACGAAGGCGTAAGACATGTGAGCAGAGAAATCGACAGTGAAGCCGATGCAGACGGTGAAAATGATCATGGATATGGAATCAAGACTGATGTCCCACAGCACCATGAAACCAGTCACCCCCACAGTCACTGAACCAATCGAACAAGTCACCCATAATGAGCAGATGGGGTTTGGAATCAGGAGTAGAGAGACCACCAACATCACAGCTGTGATCACACCAACGTTTTTAATTGTGCTGCTGACTATTACACTGTACTGGTCGTAGAAGATGAATTTCTGGTTGTAGACTAATAAAGATGCTACATGACATCTGTCTGTGGTAGTTTTAAGATCTTTTAGCATTTGGATTTCCATGCTCGCATTGGCAATATCAGTAGTCTGGATGAAGAACCGGGATGCATAGATGGCATCTCCGGTAATGTTCACATCTTGCTTGAAAAAGGGAAATAAATCAAAAAACTGAGACAGATTTTTAAGAAAAGCATCTTTATCATCAAGGTGTAAACTTGTTTCCTGTCCAAATGATAAATAAGAGTCCAGCCAGGATGTATAGATATCCTCATCTACCAATTTGAGTCTTTTAAAGTCCTCTATGCATCCCTGAAGTTGGTGCCTCTTGGTCTTGTTCCAGTAAGGGAATTCCTCACTTACAATAACCATCACAGATGGACCATAATCAGAAAAATACTGCCTGTCTTTCCTGTTGTATCTTGTAACTTGGGAGTTGTCAGCTGCCAGATCATACAGCTCAATCCCCTGTTGTACATGGAAACATCCATAAATACTTGCAGCTAAATATACCATGTAAAGGAAGATTACGGCTGTCTTGACCCAGGGTTTGATCAAAAATGGGCCGTAGTAATCCTTAAAGAAATTACTCGTTGGGTGTTTTTTCTCTGCTCCAGTGTTCTCATCATAGCTCCCTCCCACACAGCAGATGTTATGTATCTTGGAACGATGATCGAGATGGTCTGATGGTATTTTCATGCAGGTCAGCCAATGCCTGTTGCTGGCTTCTCGCCTCCCATTTAGAGCCAGGAGGGCTCCAAAGAAGGTGATTGTGTAGCTGTAACAAAATATGATGGAGACGGTGGTGTACAGGCAGAACGACTGCACTGATGGGAAGTCGGACAAGACACCTATGGAAAACTTGAGGACATCGGTCAGGGCTGTGATGGTGATTGACATGATAGCTTCTTTGTAAGTGTGAGCCATCCGCTTCGGTACTGGGTCTTTGACATTGGTGTGTTGCCAATCGGACGCCATTATGAACATGTTGTTGAGACCGATTCCTGGAAAATATTATGTTGGTGTGAGTTAGTTTTGAGATACTGTATTTCCATTTGTGAAAATGTACACATTTTACCCTATTTTTAAAATGCTCATGAAACACTGTAAACTTCTACAGTCCATTTGTTCCTTTACGTATCTGAAGCATTTAAAATACTCAGTGGTTTACAATTTTATGCTCTGCAGAAGACCGCAGGACTATTTCTTACATTCATGAAAATCACTTTAAGTTAAAAACAGTGATTGACTCATGTTGCACTCCAGAAACTACAACTTAAAACCAGAGTTTGGAGTAAAAAAGGACATATGTGTTTTTTTTTCTCACCAAGTATCAGAAAAGGAGAGTTTGCTACTGTAATAACAAATGGCTCTCCGATGTAAAGCAGCAAGCCAAATGAAGAGAGAACAGCCAGACCAGAGGAGAAGACGCCAAAGACTGCCACCCACACCTTGTTCCTCACGTTGTCCAGTCTGTCAAAGAGGTAAAGATAGGGTGTTGTTGCTGTAGCAATCATGCAACTTATAAACGAGGTGCGTTATTTAGCACAACTTCAACCTGTGCAGTGTATTTGTAACAAAAGCATCACATGTGCACTTTAAGTACTAAAATATGCACATTGATTGGAAAAGGGTATCTAAAAGTGTGCTAATGTTAGCCAACAGCACAGGTGACACCATACAAGTAAAGCTGTCTGAGAGCGTAGAACTGAGAAAAGGTTCATGTGTTTGCTTATCAGTTCAACCTTTAATATCTAAGACATTGACTGTGATATTTTGGTTTTCAAATGTGACATAATCTGACTTTAAAATAATATTTTTTTTTTAATTTACAACAATAACAGCAAGACTTTTTAGAAAAAAATAAACAAGCTTGTATCCAACAAAATAATCAAATTTAATAGTCCAATAAAAACTACCTACAGTATGTCAAGCTTCATTTTGACATCAACTTCAACTCTGTAATTTCTTGATTCTGTAATTTATAATGTTTTTTAATGAATTATTACTTTGTCTACTTCCTGTATGATCGCACCACATAACTAGACTGTACAGAAACTGTGAACTAAAACTTCTAAATGTACATTGAAGAACTAAAAACTAAAATGTTAATTAAATCGCAGTTGAGTTGAAATAACTCTGCTCTGGACACAGCAATGTTGAAATAGTTAGGATCCCTATGTGTAACCAGCTTGTGGCTTCCTTGTGACAGTCACTTTGATAAACAACAGCTCTCAGTCCCAGATTTGGCCTGCAGTCAGGAAACCGCTCACTGTGCGACAGATCACTTCTTACCTCAGGCAGGATATCACCGCGAAGGTGATAGCACAGGCATAAGTGATGAGGAATAAAGGGAAGCCATCTGTGGTGTGACTGTCAATCTCATCCTGCTTGGATTTGGAGGTGTAGTAAGACACCTATAATAAAGTAAAGCCAAAAGAAGTCAACATGAGCGTTGAACTCACACGACAGTGTTTACACATGGATATCATGACAGCAATATAATCCATGTGACAGTACAGCCTGGATTTCAGTAAAAAGCACGTGTGTCTGCAACCTTTCTAACCACATTATCTCAGTGTAAAGACACAGTGGGAGTGGACACACTGTTACTAATATGTTTAGCATGCATCTGTAGGCACATTAACTTATTTTTGATCATTAGCTAATGCTTCAGTGCACCAGCATGTTCACCTATGAGACAAAATCAACCTGTATTTACTTTTACAATGAGGAATATTGAGTATTTTGTGGTGTTAAATGTTTCCAGAGAGTTATTTTGTAATCATGTGTTATAATTTATGCCTCATCTTCTTCTATTAGTGACATGCTCAATTGCCACTTTCAAACACCTGAACTTATTGTACTTGGCCGTAAAGACACCAAGGTCATGTCCTTTGTATTGTTTCCAGTAATATGGGATTTTTCATGACCCCACAAATACACACAAACTACACATGGTGGGATCTTTCTCAAAGCATATTCTTATGTTTTTGGACTTAATATCTTTAAATACACACAGAGTAAAATATTAATAACTATTTTCCAACAGAATTATATTCATGGCGGTGCAAGAGTGCTCTAAAATGACCTTTAGACAATCACTTAAGGAGATCAGATTTGCAGAAAATACAAGTGGACACTTAGTTGAATAAAAATTGTGGGGAAAAAAATGATGTCTAACATGGATGCAGAGAACAAGAGCCATATAATAGAGCAGGACAGTTTTCCAGTCATAACAGCTATTCATAAGCAGTACATTGTGGTCTAGTGAGGCCGCTGTGGATGGAAAACCTTGTGTTTTTCTACTATGATGTTGGATGTGGAAAATAAGGTGCTTAGAAAGTGATCCCTGGTAGATATTTTCTGAAAAACAGATATAACACCATATTTCCAAACATGCAGGGCACTTTATCAATACTTTTATGAAATTAACCATTTAAAGGTAGATTTTTCCACTCAAGGCCTGAATCTTTCAAGCTGTCAATAGTTACATGTATCACTGAGCAATTTTTTAAACTAAACAGTCCTGGGTAGCCTTTTCCAAAATCTGTACCCATTTAACAACAGAACTGTACACAATTCTCGCAGTCCATTGCAAACAACTCTAAATCATCTTCTTCATTATTCTCTCTGGAAAGCTGTTGGCCAGTGAGTTCAGGAACATGCTTCATCATTTCCTAAAGACCCTTTCAAGACTTGAGAAAGTGTAATATGATATCAGCAGCAGCGTGATACTTACGTCAATGTGTTCGCTGTCTATCGCATCTGATAAGAGTTTTTTAAATCCTCTCAGCCATAATTTTGAGGCATCAGCTGTGTTATCTAAGTAGTAGAAAAGTCTCACAGCTTGAGCACTCATGATTGAGCTGTTGGCATCTGTGATGACCCCACCTAGTACAGAGCCCAAAAACACTGATCTGGATCTGTCTGTATATACGGGGAAGCTAATGCCGGTTTGATTGGCTTCATCGGACCCAAAGAGTTCCAGGATGGTGTTTGAGACACATTTTCCATTGGCTTTTGCACACAGCTCATTGAATCCTAGTGTCCCATTGTGCACAGCCATATCAAGGATCTTCTTGTTGAGTCTGATGATGTCCTCGAAGGCAGGCTGTGCTAGTATATTTGAGCTGTCAGTTGATACAGCAATGAAGGATGCGTAGTTGCCCGTGTTGTACAACCTGTCTTCTGAGAACATTGAGTCATTGTAGGGGAAAGTTTCCCTGACAAACCCTCTTGTTGCCTTCGAGGGTCCTTTCCTGGGTGTGAACTGCCGCTCAAAGTCATTGTCTTCCCTGTCATTCAGAAAAGTGAAGCCTCCGGTGAGTGCTCCTGTGAGTATAAGAGGAATTATAAAAAAAGGAAAAGGACAGGAACCTACGAGTGACCCAAGTTTTTCAAAAAGGCCTGACAAAGGCTTTGCGAGGCAGTCTGTGTGTCTGCAGCCCATCTTCAGACATATGACACAGATGTGGAGGAACTACAACCTTTTTAAACTGGTAAAGATTATAGAACTCATTACACATTTATTTAGGCGAGAATTTACAATTGTTTTTACTCTTTTTCTTTGTGCAATAAAGGTTTGATGATTAGCTACCCTCACATCCGGAAATAAACAAATGTTAGGGTTACTGGTAATCTTGTGCTTCTTAGATGCTGTAAAATGATAAGAGAGCTTGCGCTACAAACAATAAAGGCCAATTCAACTCTAAAGAAGGGAGATGATACCAGTTCCAAGAAAAGAAAATTAGACTTTGCAATGACATACAGAGAATCGTGGGCACAACACAATGAATTGCTTTGCAATACAAGTAAGGTGTGTGATAACCGAGTGTTTATTTGATCATTTGAACAGTGATGATTACGCAAACAACTATGTGGTAATCATAAAACATAGTGATGATCTTGTTGCATTATCTAATTGCATGTTTGTTTCTTATGTTTGTAGGTCAAGTTCAACAATTCAAGAATTTATTATGAATTGTGGTAACCAAGAAGCCAGACAGTCACTACAGCAAATATAACTAGACTTTTTTCTTTTTATCAAAGTCCTCCCCAAGATGAAGAATCCTGCAATTACGAGTTAGGAAAACCTTGAAAACTGACCTCTCAATCCCTGTGCTAAACAGAGCAACAGTAGGCATGGCAGGTAGGGGAGAATGAGGTAACATGAACTACTTTTTAAGTTTGATGATTTTACTGCCAAACTGTGAAAAACAAGGCGTGTTTGCTTCAAACAATATTTAATACATATACCTCAGGTTGTCAACAGTGGCGCCTTCTCAAAGCAATCAAATTTTGCAAAATAATGCTAGTTAACTTGCTAATTCGGCTGCTAACTTGTCTTTCTCTTTTTGTACTGTGTGGCCATCTTGATCATAGTAGTAGAATATTGTAAAACCATACATATGTTGCCAATTTAAACCACTGGGGGTAAATTGCTCCATTTGGACAAAAGCACAACAGTAGCAACACCTCCCTGTGTTACCCCAAGTACATCTGCCAAATGTCAGTGCACATCCTAAATTCCTGTTAATCTATTACTGTAAACTATGTGCCATATGAGAACAGAAAGCTTGACAAGTGTATCAGCATTAAGTGAGAGACATTGGGCTAAATGAACTGTCAACTACTGGAATATCTTTAGAGCTCAGCTACAACCAGCCTACATGTATCATCCCTGCCCTCAATACGTAACATTTTAGCCTTAAGTTGCACAGTACATTACGAGTGAGAGTTCGAGAGGGTCAGTTTTACACCTTCAAGCCGGTCGGCTTTCCCTGGAAGTTAACCGCTGTCACTCAGCTGTCAATCCGAGCCATGCCGAGTCCTCCGAGATGAGGCTCATATCTCATTTCACACAGATCCATCTCAGCGTCATTGATTTCTCATTCTCTGAGTGAGAAATGGATTCTCTTTCCTTCATCCCAGAGAGAAGATCCTGGTAGACGGTTGCCAGAAGCCTGACGGAGCCATCACTTAAATGTAATCTGTTTCAGGACCCTTCAATTATTTTGTTCACCTTGAACTGAATTACTGTTTTTGTGTGTGTGTGTGTGTGTGTGTGTGTGTGTGTGTGTGTGTGTGTGTGTGTGTTTATCAAAGACAGCTAAGAGCAGATAGCTCAAATAGATCAAAATGTAAATGAGTTCAATAACAATCATCTTCTGGTTGCAAGCCCATGTTGACACCTTCATTAGATATCCTTTCTCTCCACCTCGTCCTTCTCACACTTTGCAGATATGTCGGAGTGCGAATCCCTGTCTTAGGTGGGCCTAATTAGCAGAGAAGCCTCTGGTGAACATGATGCTGAGATGTGTTGGCTGATTATTTGGCTGTTGCTTTCCAAAAGGAACAATTGAAAAACATCTCACTACTCAGTAATAATTCTTTTAATAAGTCCAAAACTACACACAATAAAGACACTTGTTCACTGTTTCCACTCCGTTGTCAGATCAGATGACCTGTTTTCCAACAGTGGTGGAAGAAGTATTAAGGTCTTTTGCTGAAACAAAGAACAAATACTACATTTTAAAATTGCTTCATTACAAGTAAAAATCCTGCACTGAAAACATAACTTAAATATAAGTATGTTAGTACAGGAAAAAGTACTCTTAAGTTTTAGCTGTATAAGTTCTCAATGCATAAAAATATTGTTATACTATTGTGTATTATACCATTAGATAAATGGTTTTTTTTATTGTTTTGTATTAGACTGCAACTTGTGATTCTTTTCATCGTGGATTAATCTGCTGATTATTTGCTCCAGTAGTTTTTGAGGATTCACAATATTTCCACTATAGTGTTTAGTCCTGACAGTGTAGAAAACCTTTACAATCAACCAGACATTTGTTTTTGTTGTTCAGTTTTATTGTCTGATCATTTTATCTAAGTGACACAGGCCAGTGCATTTGGTGAGCTCAGTATGTCTTACAGCCTTGCTATACAAAGAAATGCCGTGAAATGCCATATTCACTTTTTTTTTCTTTTTTTTTAGCGTTTTTGGTGTCAGTGTTTTGTTGTATGTGTTGTCTGTGTGGTGATGCTGCCTTGAATTTCAATATACTGACATGTCTTGCCACCTGTCAGTCAGTGCAAGAAGAAGAAAATATGGTAGCGGTAAACCCCTTCAAATTGAGACCCTGTTGTAACCAAGACAACAAAAACAAAAGTAACTGGTAATGCTGATGCACCTCCTTTAATTAATGAGTATAAAAAAATTAAAGTTTTCCTTGTTTCCCAGCATTTGTAGATCAAACCGATACCTGTGCCAAATACCGTTTCCCACAAAATCGCAGTATTACTTGGTGGATTTCAACAGAAAGAAAATAAGCTATGGAGTGAGGGATCTTGTGAACAGATCCTCAAATCAATCCAGTTCACTGGATCTTCTTTCCTCCTCTCTCCTTTCTATTTCCCTCGACTGTGAAAGAGCAGTTTCCATTATGCCACAGGTTCACATTAAGGAGATGGGAGCAGGCTGGTACCTGCAATTATCCTTGTTCACCGAGCCGTGGGCCACTGTGTGCTGAGCAACAGCTGGCTCTCTCTTTCCCTTCACCGCACACACATACACACACACACACACACATGCACCTGCATGCTACCCGTCCTCCCGCCTTCAGACACTCACCCACCCATTTCTCACATTCACCTGCCATGCAGCTTGATTAATAAGGGCAATGCTCACGCTGAAGCAAACCACAGACACAGAGGGGAGAAAGGAGGAAAAACAAGCACAGAGTTGGTACAAAGACGCCTACACTTTGGGACCATATGCTATGCAACACTCATGTGCAGCGCAAAAGTGATCTCTTGTCTTCTTAGCATGGGAACACAAGTACGGTGATAGGAGTGAACATAAAATATTTCACTCAGGCAAAAAAAGCAAAAAAACAGGCCCAGTTATAATTCATCTTGACTTCTCTCAGCATCTCTCTCTCTCTCTGTCTGTTTGCCCAATAACACCAGAGCACAGGTCTGACAACACTGACAGATAAACCAGCGTCTGACTGTATACGGTGCCTTCATTCCTCACTCACACTTCTGTAGTTTTGCTGCTCTGATTATCCAAGATGAAACCTTGGATAGCAAGACTAACAGGGTGTATATTCCTGCTGTGGTTGTTATCTCTAGACGCTAATGCTGAAAATTGTTTACCTTCCTTCTTATCTTTTGAATATCTTTTCTGTATGTAACAACTCCTTTTTTATGATTTGGACAAGGCTTCTTTGTTCCAGTTAAAGGAGATCTTAATGCTGCCGCATACAGTTCCCAACATTTTTGGCTTGTGTTTCTTTAGAACAAACCAAAGTCTTCTTGGAACCCTCCGTAATTGGGTCAATATGCCTTATGTGAATGATTTTCTATCCACACCTTCCGCACATTTTCATGCCAGTCAAAAGTGTGTTACAGATGAGAGGCTGAATATCAGACGCTACAAATGTGAACAGTAAAAACTGAGCTTAAGAAATAAGCTCAGTGCACAAGAAATAAAAACGATGATTAAGTATTGAAAACAAAATATGTTAAAATATCTTATAATCAGAGTAACATTTTTAATAAATGTTTGGATTATGAATAAGATGTTCAATCATCACATTGATGTAACATTCAGGTGCCCACATACTTTTGGCAATGTAGTGTACATAACGGAGAAATGAATAATAATCTTGAAAAGAAAAAAAAATAAAGTTAAAGTTTAAAAAAAAGAAAAAGGCTTTTCCTCTCAGTCCTGACAGAGACACAGAGACAGCGATCCACATCAGAGGTCGTGCTGGCAAAGTGCTTTGTCAAATCTGGCCTGACTTTTCATCTGTTTTAACAAATGCAGTCATAAGCACTCCTGGAGACCTATGAAACTTATCTTCCTCCCCCTTCCCCCCCCGCAGCTGCTGAGGCAGCACCTGGATTTAAATGTCTCGACTGATACAGCCACAGAGACAGGATTCATTTCTGGACTCTCCTGTTACAGATGGTGTGATGTCTGAGGGATGGAAAATCACACACGGGGGCCACTCCGCCCTCCTGTTCTGTATTACATGATGTTTCTTCTAACATGTTTAGCCAAGAAGACAAAAGCGACTGGAGGTCTTGTAAATATGTCTCTCCTATTTATTCCTTTCCAAAATAAAGTCTCTACGGAAAATAGACTGAAAGAGGGAACATGATCTTATTGCACTCAGTTCTACTTACAATCTGGTTTATAAACTGTTGTATCAAAGCAAATAAAAGGGAGAATAACACTTAGCACAGGTGATAAGACATACACCATATAGACAAAACTACTGGGACACCTGATCATGACACCAACAGGGACTTTAATGACACTGCATTCTAAAAACACAGGCAGATTGGCTTTCCACAAGGTGTTTCTGTGGGGATTTTTGTCCTTTCTTGCAGTGGAGCATTTGTGAGTTCAGACACTGATGTTGGACGAAAAGGCCTGGCTCACAGTCTCCGTTCCAGTTCATCTCAGAGGTGCTCAATGGTGTTGAGCTGAGGGCTCTGTGTGGGCCAGTCAAGTTCTTCTTTATGAACTTTGCTTTGTGAACTGGGGCACAGTCATGTAGAAAAGGGCCTTCCCCAAACTGTTGCCACAAAGTTGGAAGCATAGCATTGTCCAAAATGTCTTGTTATGCTGAAGCATCGAGATTTACTTTCACTGGAAGTATAGGGTCTCGGCCAAACTTTGAAAAACAGCCCCATAAGAGGTGTCTGGATACTTTTGTCTATATAGTGTATCTTATTAGTAGTCAACAGTCAAACATTATCTGAAATGTCTATGTTCCAGTAAACACAAAAAAAAGAAAAAAATCCCCACTTCTTTGCACTTCCTTGTAAATACAGTATATAGAGTCACAGCACAATAAAAAGGCAGTAAAGGTGATTATCTCCCTGACTGCAGACATTGATGTTACACACACTAGTTTATTTGACTTTCTGTCAATAATTAATTCCTATCACAGCAAAACTCATACTGTTATAGAAGCGCTGGCAGCAGTGTTTCCACACTGCAGTGGCCAAGAGCTACACATCCCCATCTAGTGGGGCAGAGCTCGGGATAGTGATGTAAAGACATGCTGCATAATCAATAGACTTGAAATCCAGTAAGAAAACAGTTCAGAGCTCTGTTACAACCCAGTCAGAGTGAATCACTTCACCAGCTCAGGCAGGATTTGGCCTTTTGAATTGTGTCTTTTGAAATGAGTTTTTAATCATTCTTCTTTTCACATATTCTTTTTTCCTTTCTTTTTACCTTTTTTATTTCAAATTTGCTTAAAAATGTTACAAATAAATTGGAAACAAGTAAGAGAAAAGCTACCAACAATACATGAGGAATATAATTTCAGTAAATGATTCTAATTTAAATCAGTGTCATTTTAAGGTGAATATTGAGAAAAACTAAAGTATTCCTACATAACTTTCAGGAAGGAGTCCTGTATCATGCGGTCCACCTCTTCTACCAACACATTGTACTCTGCCTGACAAACAGTGTGTCCCCTCCTGCCACTGTCCTTCAGGCATTTTATCATGTCTCTATGTGTTTCTGGTCTGGACACAGTCAATTCAAGGTTCTTCAGCTGCTCAACAGGATCCTCTGGAATATTTTGGATCTGCAAGGCTTTGAACACAGCAGGAGCAAATTTCCCATAGTGAGCAGTGGAAGAAAGCACCACTGGGCACGAACCGTCCTGCAGCCTATCGGCCACAACTTTAGCCACAGCGGTGTGTGTGTCCATGACGTAGCCCGTCTGTGAGTGAACGCTCTGGATGGTTGCCAAGCAGTCGTCCTCAGAGCACCAGCCAGCCAGCACTTCCTGCTGTATCCTGCCAAAAAGAGGCTCAGGAACCTGAAAGTGCTGCTGCCTGTCCAGGTGTATGAAGAGCTCCTTGACGAGACGGCTGTCTCCATCTGAGACATGGTATATAAACCTCTCGAGGTTGGAGGATTTCAGGATATCGATAGCCGGGGAGTGGGAGAGCATCAGAGGCCGTCCTCTGAGATCGTACTTGCCTGTGGTGATAAAGTCGGTGATTATGCGGTTATGGTTGGACGCACAGATGACTTTTCTTATCGGGATGCCCATTTGCTTGGCGTACACCGCTGACATGGCATTTCCAAAATTACCAGTAGGGATGCAAACATCAATGGGCTCCCCGAACCTGATGACACCATCTCTGCACAGATCCAGATAGGCGGAGGAGTGGTACACCACCTGCAAGGGGACGGACAGTTAACAAAACTGTGTTATACTATCAGAGGGCTGCAAAATAAAAGTGGTGCCTGATTAAAACCTTTACAGTGTGACTGGGCATACATTGTTTATTGTTTATTCTATTCAAATTAGGTAAAATGAACTGGAATAAAAAAAAAAAAATCACCATGTCCATTTTTCACCAGTAGTATTTCTTCAACTAATTCAACTAATTAATCAATGTGCCACCACACAGGTCACACCCTGACCCTCTGTGACTAACCCACCTGTGGCAACAGTCGGGCCCAGTTGATGGAGTTGGCGGTGCTGAGGACTGTGCCATACTCTACAGCGAGGTGCCCAGTCAGCCCAGACTCTCCAAACATCCTCTTTATGGCTCTCTGACAGAAGTCGAAGTCTGACAGGACGCTAACGGCCCTGGAGTTGCCCTCTTGGAAGCTCGTCATCTGAAGCTTTTGGATCTCACTCACTCCTTCTTCTGGGAAAAACACCAGCACCCCAGTCCTGTGTCTGTCAGCGCCACTGAGCCTGCTGAAGCCGCTCAGCACCGCGCTCCCAGTGTCTCCGGACGTGGCTACCAAAATGAGGAAGTTGCACATCGGCGGGAGGCAGTAAGCAAAGAGCTGGGGCATCAGCTGCAACGCAAGGTCTTTAAATGATGCTGTGGGGCCGTGAAAAAGCTCCTGAACATACTGACTGTGGATGAGATGTTTTACAGGTGCCACCGCCTCACTAGTAAAATTAGACCCATATGCTTTGAATATCATTGTTCTGAGATCCAAAGCAGAGATGTCCAATGGGTGTATGCACTTTTCAAGTAAAACTAGCGCTCTTTCTGGGTATGACATGCCAGCTAGTCTCAGCCATTCGCGAGCTTCTATGTTTGGGAAGCCATTTTTGGGAACATACAGGCCTCCATCTGTGGCCAGACCCTCAACTACCACACCACTGAAGTATGTTTTTTGATTGGATGATTCCATGCTGTCACTCCTGGTTGACACATATGTTTCTGAAGCATGGTTCTGATATCGCCCCACAGCTGTCAGCACCTTCTCAACTACTTCCTCCACCGTGTCCCCTGTTCCACACAGCACCCGCACATCAAGCCATTTCTCATAAAACTGCTTCCTGAAACGGAGAATTTCTCTCATGGATGCCCCTGTCTCCTGGCCCACAATCCTGTCCACCTTCATCCTGGCGAGTCTCTGTATGATGTCTTCACTGTCCACGTCCAGGTAGACTACCAGTCCGGACTCCTTGATGTGCTGCATAGCTGCAGAGTGAAGAGGGTTGGAGCCTGTCAGGGAAATGACACACCCAGAAGCGTAAAAGTTGCACAAAGCCTGGCCTTCTTCCTCCAAGAAACGTTCTCCGCCGACTGCTGCAAGCTTTGCAGCCACAGGCATCTTCCATGTGGTCTCCAAGACATTGTCATCAATGTCAATGGCGGGCAGTCCCAGTCTGTGGGCCACTATCCTCCCCACTGTGGTCTTTCCTGCTCCAGGAGGACCCATCAGAATGATGTTCTTGTCCCCCAGCAGGGATGCTTTGGTGGAAACCCATGATTTTGATGTTGAAAATGGACTCAGGTAGCATCTGGCAGCTCTTAGTGCAAGCTGACTAGCATTCAGTAAACCCATTGAGGAGCCAAGTTTTCCTATGAATCAGAAAAGGACAGTTACAAATGTTTCAATTACACTGACACATCCTCATGCATCCACACCAGCGATAGCTGCGGCTGGAGTATTGTGTTTTCTGATTGTCAGTCTTTACCTACATATGCATACATACATCCCATTGTTGTGAATGTGATAGCTTGCATTACCTCTAACACACCTCTTTGCTGACTTTACTGATCTTCTCCATACAAATCAAAGTAGCGACAGAGTCTGTTTCTATTAGATTCTACTAAATTCCCCCAAAGTCTTCGCTACATATGAGTCTGGGCAGATATAGATGTAAATTGCAACTTAACTGGTGAATACAACCGTGAGAACGGTATTTGTTGTTACTCAGACTGGCAACTCTAGTTCAGATTGTTACAGTCCTTCAAGTGACTGAAATGACTGCACGTGTTTTGCATCCAGGAAATGAAGTCACCCGTCATCTTAAATCCACCGAGCGAGACACTTGCGTGAAATGGTGTATTCCCGCACCCAGTAATATATTTTACTAGAGTCTGTGATAGACACGTGGCTTGTTTTGAATGCCAAAGTACAATTCTGAACCACACACTAGGCTGAATGATAGCTGAAGAAGACTTTTCTTAGAAGAGTCGACACAAAAACAACGACGGCCAGCCAAGAGGGACAAAATTAACGAATCTCTTTTTTTTTTTTTAAACCAATGCCCAATAAGCTTGAAAGCTATTCACAATTCAGACAGTTAGCATGCTTTATTTCTCAGCAGTTTAATCATTTGGTTACAAAATTAATGATTTATAAGGGTTTTATTTTTTAAAATACTTTCAATGCTTTGCAAAGGAACCTGCTAGTACGAGTCACTCTTGTGCTACATTCAAGTGCTGTTCAGAATTTTGCCCGTCAATTTTCCAAATTGTAAATTAGGACTCGAACATTGGTACGAAAATACAAACGTTATGCAAATTCTACTAATTAAAGACATGGAAACAAATTCAGAATCAAAAACAAAATGTACCAGACATGTTTGTTTTGATGACAGAAGATAATTTGTTAAAATCAGACACAGAGCTAATTGTGTACTGTGGCAAAATTTAAAAAAGAACATGTTTTGGCTAGATAAAGAGATAAATATGCAGATGAAAACTAGGTGTTACAAACTAAGGCACAGCCCATGAAATTACATAATACCAGCCTAGATACGTGGAATTCATCGCTTTACAATCTTTGTGAAACGCAACATTTGGTCCCCCAGTTGCCTAGCAACTATCCGACAGTGGGCTTTGAAACAAATCGCTCTGACCCAAGAATTTAACTAGCGGTTAGCTCGTTCACGTTAACCAGCTTGTTCGGTAAAGTTAACGATCGTGTCTTCTTAACCCTTCGCCTGCTTAGTCCTTCAAAATGTCTGAAGTTGCGCATCCACCAGAAAGCGTCTACAATCTTATTCCAAGGGACGAGGTTCATACTCAAAAACCACCAAGGTACTTTCAGTGCGGTTAAGTGGGCTAACTGAAAGTCATAGTCAGAAATATTGAATTAACTTATGTTGGTCAGATTAGCCTAGCTATGAACTATACCGCTAGATTGTAGGCTAACTTAGAGAGTAAGGTGTTGTTAGGTGTTGTTAAGAGCAGAAAACTCCAGACATGGAAAACAAATGACGACCTCTGGTTGGGTTTAGCTCTTAAATTCGACCCCAAAATACGCCAAGAAAGTTACTAGTCTAACATTTAGCCTTACTTTTGAAATAAGTTGGAATGAATAAGTAATAAGAAGCATTTTTAAAAAATCTTATTTGGATGCTTAAAACTACCTCTAAGTTGTGTAAAAAAAAATGTTATTTTATTTTGGAAAAAAATACATTTAGAAATGTTTTTTTTCCCCCCAGAAAGTTATGTTTTATTAATAATGAATTAATTTCAATTTGCATTTGAATTAAACTGATTGTTTTCTCCAATTTGCTGCATCTGAAGGTATGTGTCCAAGTACAGACCAGCAGTTGTTCTTGAGAAGAAGTCATCCAAGGATGCAATGAGGACGATGGGACCAGCAAAAGTAGAGGTGCCATCTCCTGACAAATACCTTAAGAAGCATTCGAAAGAGCCCAGATTACCTGAAAGTGAGTTCACTTATAGACTATTGGATAGGTTTGTGGGTCCGACCTTGAGCTATGATTGTATTATTTACCCTCTTGTTTGTGCTTTCAGACACGTGGTGTTCAAAAGACGGTCGTAACTGCTGCGCTGTGAAGAAGCCACCTGTTCCTGCTAGGACCGACAACCCACCTATGGGTTTTCACACCAAGAGAAACTTTATACAGACCGCTACCGCTGTGCCTATGAAGCCGAAGCCTGCCTATGTAGACACCAGCAAGGGACACAAGCAACCCCTTGAGAATTCAGGACTTGTTCCCAAGTACATCACAAAAAAGGTTGTTTTTTTTTTCAACACAAGAAATGAAATAATTGTTTGCTTATGTCAGCTACAACAATCAGATATAGTTAGAAAAACATAAAACATTACTATAATACGACCTTGAACTCCAAGGAAAGATGGCAAATAGCAATTCAAGGACCTAGAATAAATCTACCCTTTCTATTGATGAAATGATCCATCTTTGGGGCCTGATTTAATACTTTAGTAGCTCCACTGTGAACATATTTTCTAAAGTTTCCAGTTCCCATTTGCAGGATTATGGGAAAGTGCCTGAGTATTTGCAGCAGCGCAATGAAGAAGAGCAGCAAGCGCAGGACGAGTTCAACGAGCTTGTGAAAGAACAGAGGCAGGAGGGAGCCATGAAACGCCTGTCAGACGAGGAGCGACAAGCTGTCCTGCAGGTACTTGAACGTGCTGCTGGGTATCAAAAAGACATCTACAACAAACGGAGGAGGACAGAAAATAAATCTGATAGTGTCAGAATTTAGGATAATCATTTTATTTAGTCCTAATTAGTTATATTAATGGCCTTAGCATGTCTTGTCATGGCAGTTTATTATGTGTAGATGTGTAAAAAGAGGCTTGGAGGAAATCTAAGACCTTTTGCCACATTTCTAAAGTGCAGCACCAGTGCTGTTGGAATTCACAAACTCTCCAATCAACATCAACTGACAATGTTTTTCATACACTGCAGTATTAGACCTGTAGCCCTGTGACACAGACAATACCTCACAGTTAGATTATCAGACTGACTTTATATGGTTTTATTATGTGGGTCCACTGTCTAGGGCCTGAAGAAGAACTGGGATCAGTTACACCATGAGTACCAGGGCCTCTCACTCGTCACAGACACCATGTCAAAGAAGTCCCACAAGGAGCGTCTGGAAGTGGCAATGAAGCAGCTGGAGAAGGACATCAACCTCTTTGAGAGGTTCAAGATCATTTACATATCTAATAAGTAGGACATAAAAACACATGGACCTGATCAGGTGTACTATACTGTCAGCCTTACTTCAAATGTCACATGGGCTTGAGTAAACTGTATTCTGTATTCAGACATTCTCGTGGTCTGTCATGTGAACACTGAAACAAAACAAAATGTGAAAGTCTAGCTAAGTCCAAATGAAACACGATAAAACCAGAAGCACTGACGTGAGTCGGATAATAAAGGAAAGATCACTAAGTTATGAAAATCATTTCGAATTACCTTCTGATTACTGTGTAAATTCATTACAGATCTAATTGTAGTCTGGCCAGTAGTAGAGATATTTTGCTGTGGACTCTTACCAAGTAAAACATGCAATTTAACATTTTTGTGAGTAAAATTTCCATTAGAGGAGTTTATTTCTGAACTGCAGATAACTTTCTTTAACTTACCACTCTACAAATGTGATTTCTTGGAGAACATCTTTGCAAATAATTGGCTGTTTTGGCTATCCTTTAAAATTAATTTCATTCCAACTCAATAAAATTTATTGTGTAGAAACTGAACCAAGTATTTGTTATTAATGTCTTTCATTCTCCTTCAGCGGCTTGTGATGCGGCCACAAGCCAGCATAGCATCACATGAAGCTGATTATCCTTGTAATTCTCCATGACTAAAACAACGCTGCGCTTTTACGCAAATGACTCACGCGTGATCCCACAGCACATGTGGCAGGCCAGGACTTCTCTCCGTATCTTTCACTGTTTGTTTTTTCTTTGTTTCGTGAATGGTCAGTGAAAAGAAGGCAACAAAACGGTAAGTAATACTTTGGCAATAATGGATTAGAAATGTTCTTCAGGTGTTTGCTGTAGTTCACATGCATGAGCAGCATGTAATGTCAAGTTTTAGTGAGGTTTTTAAATTGTCTCTGATTCACACGGGACTAAACCTCATGTATTTTTGCTTCTTGTCCTAACTTTTCCTTGTACAATAAGCTTTCAGATGGCAATAGAAAGCCTTTCGTCATTTGGCCCAGTGTCTGTACAGTAAGCTATGTCGGTCTGTTTCTGCTAAAGGCCACTGATACCCGTTTCCCATCCTGAGTCTGCACCCCAGTGAACACAATTACAAATGGAGAATGCGGGGATTAAAAGAGGAATTGTGGTATGTAAGTCAGATTTTGAAAATCCAGCATAAACAGCGAATGATGATGTTTAAGCTTAAAGGTTACAGATGCCAAGGGCTAATGATCCTTGTGTATATGTCATAATCATCATATTCAGTCCTCTTTGTTGACAGTTTCTCCTCTTGTCCTCTTTGACAGTTTATCCCTAAATAAATCCTGATTTGATTCCACTAATACTGTTTCCATATTATCCTTAGTGTAGTTAAATTAGGATAAAAATCTCTTAATTCTGCCGTAAGAAGCTTTGTATATGTGTGTTAAAGATTTCCAGGTTATAAAATGCTTGATGATACATGATGGCCTACAACAATACTACAGCAATATAGATCTGACTAGTTTGAGTGCAGTGCAGTAGTGCCATGCCTAACGATAAGCCGTCTGTCCTAGATTAAAGATGACTGGCCAGGATACAGTCTGGACCTGTTCACTTACCCTGAGCACTACCATGAAGACATTGAGAGTGTTTACATTCCACATGGGGTAATCATGAACAGGTAAAAATATGCACAAAGCATGCTTGCAAAGCAATTTAAAAAAATAAAAATAAATAAATAATAATAATTTCCTGGTCATTTTTATTTGTCTTGTGTATGTGATTTCTCCTGAAGGACAGAGCGTCTGGCCCGCTACATCATGGATGATTTCAGGGACAACAACATAATGGTGCTGTGCGTCTTGAAGGGAGGCTACAAGTTCTGTGCAGACCTGGTGGAGTTCATTAAGGTTCTCGGCCGCAACTCCGAGAAGTATTTGGAGACCCGGGTGGAGTTCATTCGTCTCAAGAGCTACCTAGTAGGTGGACCGCATTGTGTGTTTAAACAATTGCTCCATACGCTAAAGCAGCCTGTGTGTTATGCCTCTCATTTGAGTAAGATTTTTTTTTTTTTTAATTTCTAAGATGTTATTACAGTTCAGTTATCAAACTCTTTTCTAGTGACACCTTGGTGTTCAAGGTGTTTAGCCATAACCAGGAATGTCTTGCCAATCAGATTAATCCATAATGAAAATAATCATGGTAACCAATGGCAACATCCAATGTGTACTTTCAGGTTGCATGTGACTTTTGACTTTGCCAGCAGATGTCACTGCTGTTCATGTTTTGTGAGGAATGAGCTCGTGCAGGCAGGTCACCTCAAGGACAATCGATTGTAGAATGACTGCAGAGCTCAGGTCATGGAAATACATACTGCCAGTTGGTGGTGTTGCTGCTACCAAGAGAAACCGCTTATAACACTGTCTTAACACCTGGAATGCATAAACCAAAGAATTAACTCTGGGGATGATATAGTAATGTTTGCAATGACATCGCTTAGGAATTGTCACCACAGTCCATTATTATTGTTTGGCACATGGCACATCCAAAATGTTATGATTTACATATCTCTGCATGTGGTCACATGCCTTCTGTCCCTTCACACCACACAGGAGGATTCACTATTGGCTTTCACACAGGGTTACATATGGAGAGGGCAGCCTAAATTATAATTAGAATTATAGACTGTTTTTATTTTGCAGGATCAGTTAAACCAGGTTGTGCTGTAATGTCTGAAGTTTTCTTACAGACAAACAAAATTTTTATTATCTAATCTAAGACAAAATGACTGAAATATGCAGTGAGTTGACAAGGCCAAATGAGAATTATTCAGATATCTGCAAATCCTGTTCATTTTGGTGCAACATTACTTATCACTGTAAGAGCAACTGTATGCAGCAGTTTGCCAACCAGATCACCAGATAAAACCATAACACATAGAACAAAAAAGGTAAAACAACATGAGGAACTACCTTTAAACACATTCATAAATAAATGGAAACATCTAAAAAAAATATATATCTGAAAACATATAAATAAAAATAAGCATTAAAATAAATGACATCATTAATACATTTTGATGTCAGTAAACAAGATGGTGGCAAGTGGCAATCTCTGTTACTACACCAGAGGACAGTGTGTGAGTAATGACGCTGTTAGTCAGTCTCACAGGTCATGATGGAGGACATGTGACCTGCCCCCAGGGCCGGGATTTTGTCCATGTCACTGCTCCTCTTATCTGAGTGATGCATCTGTAGCCGACTGACTCTAACTTCAAAGCTGTCGCTCTTCAAAGCTTTGCACTGTGCTTCCTACAGGGGCAGAGAGAGTCTGTCTTTGTTTATGTTAAGGATAATATTTTATATTCATAGTCTTTGTAAAAGTAAAAGTCTTCCCCTGTGCATTTGTCTAGGAAAACATATACATTTGTAATTTCTGGTGGCTTAAAGGAATAAATCTATATCTGAAATAAACAATTATTGTTGAGGAAGGAGTAGGAGTGCAAGAAATCAACAATGAAGCCACAAAAGGAAAACAAAATCCATTTTTGCCTTCTCCTCCCCAGAATGACCAATCAACAGAGGAGCTGCACATCATAGGAAGCCGGGATCTGTCTTTCTTGCGGGGAAAGGTGTGTGCAAATCATTGTGCAAATCATATTATGGGGTTAGAAACATTGTCTTTCAGAGGGAGCCGTCAGTCTCAGGATGCTGACACTTTCACACAGGTTAACAAAGTAGTTTTCTGCAACATATGGTTTCTGAGAATACACTGCATTTTTAAAATAACAAAATACAGTTAAATTTTTTTGTATTCCGTTAATAGTATTCCGCGATGTTCTTGGGAATATGTTTTATTTCCCCAAACTTGCTCACGAACCAGAATTCATCCTTGTACTGGGGAACTTTTAAAGATTAAACCAATGTTTCCACAAGGCAGATTTACTGGTTGTTCATGCCATGGACGACTGAGGAGTCTGTAGAGCATGTAGGGTCATGAGGAATGATCTGTCCTCACTGTGTTATTCTCTAGATAGGCATAACACAGAGACTTCACTTACTCAGCTGAATGGGTGCCCAAATATTCCCACAGGCTTTTGCTTCAAATAGACTGATTGCTGAGATGTCAGAATGTGCTGTAGCTGAGATACATTTTGTCTGTGAGTAAAAATGTCAGTGGGAGTTAAAACAGACAGGCTGACCACCACCTTGCACAGAAAACATGAATCACTCTACTTTGTCTCCACTTGGTCTCCACTTGGTCTCCACTTTGCCCTTGATTACAGTCCTTCACCTCTTGGCAAATATTAAACCTCCCACAGAGTCTTATCAGAAGACAAATTATTAGTCATCAGCCATTGTAAGCGTTGTACATATATTTCTTCACAGCTATGGGTAGATTGTTGTGCTACTGACACTGCTGTTTTAACGATAATGACAACGTAATGACAGCACAGGCACAGTTATGTGCACAAATGTTATGTTGAAGGGGGGTCTTGGCATGAAAGGGCTCGCTGGTCTCCATGGCTTGATCAGAACTGTTTCTCATGCGATTCTTCTTCTGTCTCACTGTGAAATCATAGCATTCAGATGCCTTAATCCCGAGTGTTGTTATGCTAATCTGAGTTGTTAAGTTTAAATTTAGCTCAGTTTTAAATGTGAATTAGTATGTGAACTTCTGAAGGAGAAACTTCTGGAGCGTGGATGAGAATGTCTGTTTCTTTTCAGAGGAGGAGATGCTTAATTTGCTGCTTGAGGCGGATAAGACCTTCAGTAACTTGTTATATTCTTTAAAAACAATAAACCTGAAGATGAACTGTGATAACTTTAGTGATCCTTTCTTTTCCTCATCAGTTCAAAGTTTGTCATTATACCTTCTTGACATCAGAATGATAAAACAGCTTTCAATCAAGCCAAGATGGCATGACTGTAGTAACTATCCAAAAAACATCTGAAATTATCACCTGGGACAAAGCAAATAAAAAGTAACCTTCATCACCAATTTTTGATTGATTTCTTCTTCTTTAGCTCTCTGTACCTTTGGATCATGTTGGTCGGTGCCTGCATATATACATATACAGGAATGACAAGCAACCTGTCATCCAGGGATCCTATGAGAACTATAAATTCCCAAGCATGATGCTGTACGTAGTCAAATAACCGCCGGTGAGCAGTCAGCCGTACAGTGTGTTTACAGTTTGCAGCATTCAGCAAGACAGGTTAGTTATGTTTGAGTTTTTAAGTTATTTACACGTCCCAGTAGCCGTGTTGTGTAACAGTGTTCAGGTGTAGACTCCAGAACATTGGCCCTCTGCCTGCATTCTCTCCAACCACTCTCCCCAGTCCATAGATACTCACCACTGGGCCCACAAAGAGCCCCATACACCCGGCCAAGGAAACAAGGAGTCATTTGAAACTCTGCAGTAAAAAGAAAGCGTCCAGCACTTGGACACTTAGAAGTGATGTTTTGCTCACTGAAGACGCAGATGTTCAGAGAATGAGTTGTCTGTGTTTTTGTTCAGATGCTGACAATGCTGCCAACATTGTTGCTGTAGATACCATCTGTAATCAATGCACATTTCACAGAAACAGTGGAACTATTATTTTCATTCAAAGGTGATGTTTTACTAATGTTTTTCTTTTTGTTTTGTTTTTTCTTTACATGTTACAAAGAGTGTACTCATTGTTGAGGTGAGTCTCAGGTGTAAATAATCTTTCCTCCCATCTGCTCTGACTAGTATTGTAGTTTCTTTTTAAAGCTGACTTAATTCTAGCAAGCATGTCTGTCAAATTCCCACATTTATTTGATGCCTTTCATATGTTTTTTTTTCTTTGCACTTCTTTTAGTGTGTTGTTGATTGTGAGGCCATTGTCCCTGTAAAAAGATCTTCTCTCATTGAGATCATGTTTCAGCTGTAACTCAAGTCAGAATCCTAAGCACAATATCACACTGGTTGTTTTGCTGTTGTTTTGAATAAGCTCTGTGTATTTGACTTCTGCACTCAGAAGCGCTCCCCCCCCCTCAATCCCTCCCTCTTGATCTCTCCCTCTTCCTTTGCTCTTCCCTTCCCTCAGGCCATAGTTGACACAGGAAAGACCATGAAGGCCCTTCTGAAGCATGTGGAGACTTTTGAACCCAAGATGGTCAAGGTCGCAGGGTGAGCCAGTTTTTCAATGGCTTGTGTTTTCCCTACCAGGGGAAATGCCAAGCGTGTGACGAATACAAGAGGAAGATATCGCTCGTCCACAGTCACTATCTTGTGTCCTTGGGCTGTTCCTTTGCGCTCCAACAAGATCTTTCTTCACAGATGGGTTATGTTGGGAAGTTAGCCTTCTCTCTTACTCTCTGACTGTTTTACTGTCTGCTTTCTAATTAAAATGAACAGTAAAAGGCACAATTTGTAATTCTTTTTAAATACTAAGAACAAGTGAAGTCATGGTTAGCTGTAATACAGCTTTTTGTAAATTAACTCTATATTTCATGTGCTTCAGTCTGTTGGTAAAGAGGGTCCCTAACATGGCTGAAAGTCTAACAGACTGTAAGTACCATCACATTATTACAGCTCTACAAATATGAAATAATCTGTCATTGTTCTGCATCTGTATATGTTTGCTAGTCAGTTGCAGTGAATCAAATGCAAGTATTTTTCAAAGCTAAACTGGTTAGCAAGTTTGGTTCTGCGCTTTCATGGCTTCTATTTGCTGCTGTAGCCACTAAAATACTCAGTCATGTTGAGCTCCATTCACAAAGTCCCCACTTCTAGGGTGTCTTTGAAGCCTAATATTTCCACTGCCATAACTGCAGTGTCCCTGATTGTCCCCAAGGATGTCCATTTTGACACCAAAGGGCGACACTATGTTCACTGAGAGTAAACACGGCAGTCACAGACAAAGTCTGTTTCAGTGTAAGCTTGGTATCAGTCTTTTAAAAACAGTCCTTTAAATAAAAAAACTGCTTTTTTATGTCATTATACACTGGTTCAGTTTCAGAATTTACATGTATCACGTAGCTCTTTAACATTCATGTCTCTGTTTGCTCTGCTAGATGTTGGATTTGAAATCCCCAACCGCTTTGTTGTCGGTTATGCCTTGGACTACAATGAGTACTTCCGTGACCTGAATGTAAGTGCTGAGTCTGAGTCTGGCACTGCTGCACACAGCACATGACCTTTTGAAGAGCTAAGAGAAAGAGATGAAAGAGACAGAAGGGGTAAACATCACAAATCAAAGAGATGCACTCCTTTCCCTGAAACCTAAACTCACCCAGCAGGTATCCTCCCTGCCTGAGGACACTTTGCATGTAGGCAAAGCAGTTCAAAGAGCTTATGTGTGTGGTGTGTGAGATCATTACACATCATTACACATCTTTCATTCAGAGTACCACTCAGTGTCCTTCTGTCAAGAAACCATAAAAAGCTACTCAGGGCTTCTCACGGCTCAGGGTGTGGTCTGACACGTCTCTTGGCCATGTCATGATTAGATTTTTGGTATCACGTTTACCTAATCTGACATAATGACCATTAAATACAGCCACTGCTTGTGCCATAGACTCTCACTTTGTTTTTTCTTTATTTGTCATTTTTGCATTTTTCCACTATACGAAGCAATCAAACCCTCTGAAAGCATGTCTGGCTTTTCTGTCTTTGCTCTCCTGACTGTTTCACCAGCGCTTTGAACCCAACTCACTTGTCTACAAGCTGTGAGTCAAGAGTGCAACTTTATCCTCTGTTTTCTTTATGTTCTTCTTTAACATCTTAATTCAAGCCTGGTTTCTCAGTCTGAAATTAGTAAGTGCAAACTTATGTGAACTTTGTCATTTTTATATCAGCAAAGACGTGGCCTCAGATTTACCTCTGACTCATGCAAAAGCCTGGACCATCTCCCCATGATGTGTGTGTGTGTGTGTGTGTTGCATGTACTGTAAGTACTGTATGACTGTGTGTGTCTGTTGTGCATGTTTGAGGGGGGTGGTATTCATTACGAAAGTTTGAGAGAAGGCGACCTGTGGAATGTAGAGGTTAGGATCTCATTATCAGGCAGAGTTAAAGCTTCCCCTCTTATCTGTCCTTATCCTACAGAAGAAATATGAGTTGAACCCCTGAGACGCCCAAAGTTAGATTAATGAATGTGTCATATCTTTGGAGATTACCTTCCCTGCTTTAAAATGATTGCAAACTTCATATTTCCCTACAATATACTGAGGCTCTCAGAACATGCAGGTATTTCATTTTGCCATCACCGGAAAGGAAAGTGTTGGGCCAACACTGAAAAATACTGAAGGGCAATCTAACACTGCAGTTACACAAGCTCATTTTTCTTTCTCCCACTTCTTCTTCTTTCAGCACATCTGCGTCATCAGCAAGACTGGAAAAATGAAGTACAAGGTTTGAGAAGAATCAAAAGAATTAAAGCAATGCACAGTTTCGCAGCAACATTTTTCCTTTTCTTCTTCAGATATAAGCAAAGTTTCAGTTTTGTTTTCTGACTGTTAGAAATTTCCTGTCTGTGTCAGTCTTTGTTTAAGTGAGGCATGTGTTTCAGACAAAAAACAAAACATTTGTTATATTTGTATGTGACATTAACTTTGTAAGTGGTTAAAAATTAAAGATGATTCATCTTTAATCAAGATTTGAGAATTATTCACAATTGTCTTTAAACAAAATAAGAATAATTATAATAATATGATGTAATTGTTGTCATGCCCCTGGAACCAAACAAAATAGATAAATAAAAGAAAGAAATGGTGCTCAGTAGGAGAGGACGTTGGTGACAGATGGAGAGAGCTTATGGACGTTGGCATCCTCATGCCCGGATGACGCCCACTCTGACTCATGGAAAACACACAATGGGTGCAGCACGCAGCGTCTGTTTGTTCCCAACTTTAATCAAGCCTTACTGGAAATCAGAACCAAATGCATGAGAATTTAATTGAGTATTTGGAAAAACTTAAAAATAAAACCTGGAGCGTAGCTTAACTTCTTTTCACTTTGAAATGCAATCATACAAACCTTCAGAGAGCATTGAGTCATTGATTAGACATTTGGACTTTGGGTAAATTGTATAATTTAGGTTGAAAATTACTCAGTAACACATCACATGTTCAAAACACATTAGTTCTTCCCTTTTTTAAAAAAAAAATGTTGTTTTTAACAGAAAAATCTCTTCATTCCAGGGGTGTTGTGCTTTCACGATGTTTACAGTGCTGCAATTAAACTGAGTGCTCTGAACTACAAACATACATGCAAACACACATTTACTCTTTTGCCATTGTAGGGGTGACTGAGAAAGTCAATTTGGCATGTCGACAAACAGACCAGAACATGCTTCAGTTGCACTTGGGGAGTGTTATCATGTGGCTACGCCCTCTTGATTCTTAATCACCTGAAACTCCAAACAGCTGTCACATCACATAACAGGAATGCATACACATAGACATTATTCTGAGAGTTTAAATATTTTAGATGCTTTGTAATTATGCTAGGATACAGCATCCCAAAAGAAAAAATTAGAGGAATGTTTGTCACTGCTCCATGCATAGACCACCAAGTTCTAGACTAGTGGCTAAAATAAAAGAAAATGTATTGTCATTCTTATAGGTGTTTACTTTTATGTAATTTTGAAATGAAATTATGCCAACTGCACGCTTTCCTCACTTTTTTACAGACACATTTCCGAGCCAGAGGAAATAGTCCAGCTCCAGCTGCAAGGCCTCTCCAAGTTAAATGACCTGATAAAGGAGTTGCTATTTGGATAATATGAGTGACTGCAAAACAAAAGAGAGCTCTGGGAGGTTTGGAGCACGCAGTTTCGATGTTGTGCTTTCAAAATGCTCTCACATTTCACATCTGGGGTGCTAAACAACACCACCTTCAGTCAAACGTTTAGAGGAACCTGAAATTCAGTCAGGTTTTATGGCTTGTCCTTGAGCCCTAAGGTAAGGAGTGAGATAAGCGAAGGGGGAGAAGGTCAACAAATTACACAGCTTTTTGGTTTGGTGCCATCTGTGCAGTCTCATCCACAAAGACCCCCATTGTACCTCCAGCTGCAATCTTGTATGCCCTTATCATAAAACATCAGCACTTGGTGGTGGTGGTTAACTTATCCCAGCACTAATGCCCCCCAGACTGCCCTGGGAACCTGGAGGCCATTGTCCCTCACCTTGATTCAGGGTTTGGTGAAAGCGAGTTGGAACAAAGCGGCTTACAGGTGTCACATGCTGTGGCTTTGTAGTGTTCCGTCGGGGAACAGAAAACGGGGCTGAATGCAGAAAGTAGGCTACAGGTAAAGTGCATTCAGCACAAAAGGAACAAAACGGAAATTTGAATAGCCACACATTCATTCATAGAGAGGAGTGGGGTTTTATTTCACATCACCAGCACAACAGATAGACAGTGTTTACTCCCAAAACCTTATTTTATTGTGCAGGTGTTAAAGGAAAAGTTTGACATTTTTGAGAAAATGGTGATTTTTAACTTTTTTTTCCCTGTTAATCACATATTGAGAAGTACAGAGACAATCAGTACTCATTCTTATAAAATGAAGCTACAATACAACTAGATTACAATGAAGATGGATCACTTCTGGAGTACAGCTGGAGTTCTGGAAACAAACAATCTATAACATGACATTGATGAGCTTTGGAGGTGCTGATTTTTGCAACTTGTAGAGATAGACAGATAGATGATAGATACTTTATTGATCCTGAGGGATATTCAAGCATCCAGTAGCCCATTACAACAGTGTAGGTTAGTCAAAAAGTAAATAACCAAACAAGGCGTAACTGTTAGTGGGAAAAATAGACCAAACACACTAAATAAACTAACATACGCTACATAAAGCACAATAGAGTGCAGAGAAAGCAGGTTGACCAGATTGACTGTGTGTATAAAACAAGAGACTAAAGAGCCACAGTGTAAACATATCTAAATGGATTGTTACTCAGAAATGAGTCATAAAGTGCAGGTTTATTGTGCAAAACAATATAAGGTAAGGTGCATAGTGGAATAAATGTCCAATAAATAAATTATTATTATTTTTTACATCTGATGTGACTCAGGCACAGACTGTCGCTGGGAACGTGACCCCTGAACACCCAGAGATGTGTTGTAGAGTCTAATGGCCAGGGGAACAAACGAGTTCCTGAATCTGAGTCTTGTGGTTTTACATGGGATGTCTCCAGCCCAATATGCTAAACTAACCCAACTATCTCATTAAGCAGACAGTGATGAGGTCAATACCTAACCGTCAGCAAGAAAACAAATAAGCGTGTTTCCCAAAACGCTGAACTATTCCTTTAAGATTAGACCTCCTCAGTATCAAGCTGTTGGCCCCTTACTTGGCCCCTTACCAGTGAAGGGAAATCTCATTGCTTCAGCAATAGAAGACATTTTGGACAATTTTATGCTTCAAACTTAATGGCAACAGTTTGTTGAAGGCCCTTTTCTATTCCAGCATGACTGTGTCCCAGTGCACAAAGCAAAGTCCATAAACATGTGGCTGGATGAGTTTGGTGTGGAAGAACTTGACTGGCCCACACAGAGCCACGACCTCAACCCCATCCAACACCTGTGGGATGATCTGGAATGGAGATTGCGAGTCAGGCCGTTTCTTCCAACATCAGTGTCTGACCTCAGAAATGCTGTACTTGAAGAAAGGACAAAAATCCCCACAGAAACACCTTGTGGGAAACCTTCCCAGAAGAGTGGAACCTGTTATAGCTGCAAAGCTGTCTATGTATTTAGTCCCCATTGGTTTAATGGTCAGGTGGCCCAATAGTTTTGTCTATGTAGTGTACTTAATTTGCATACCTATCATGGGTGCTGCATTGGTAATTAAAAGCTGGACATTTATTTGACCAGAATTAAAAAAAAATACACTCTCCATTCTCTATTTGGAGCTACTTCACTGACGCATCTTGGTACACAAATAGAAAGAACATCCTCTCCAGTGTTCATTGTGTTCTAATTAGGGACTGGGTGGCCAGAGGGCTTGGTAGATTGACTATTGCTGGGTTCCAGCCAGTCATCAAACTCAGTGCCAGCTCCACTAATACAACCTGGAGTGGTTAGTGATCCTCATCCTCTTACATTCTAAGCTCGGCCACAGCTTAAGAGAATCTTTATGAATGAAATATATGGTATCTTTGTCCTGATGAGTGTTTTGCATGAAGATGTGTTGAAAAGCTGTTTCACCTAGTAAGCATGCTGTGCTGCAGAGTCATTTCCACCTGTCCTAATCCTAACACTGCTGGGCTTTGAACTTGGGCTTCATGTGATGTCCTAATCCAGCCAAACATTTTGCTGCCATGAGAGAGCTCATAATCTCTCTTCTGCTGAATGTTCCAGTCACTCTGGCTCTGCAGCTACACATTTGGCACAAGGGAATTAGAAGTGAGTGTTGATACAAATACATGGACAAAATGTCAAACACAAATTATTAGAAAAATGTGCATAAAATATTGGAAAACAGATCACAATCATGCTTCATGGAGCAACAACATAAAGAAAGGTAACACAACAGCAGCAGACGTGTTTTCAGTCATTATTACTGCACATCAGTGAGCTATGTTCACTGTTCATTGATGTGAAATTCTGTCCTCAATTTGCCATTCATAAAACCAACTCTGTGCTCCATGTGTGTCTCAAGCTGCACTAGTGTTCTGCACAAAGGAAGGTGTAATGGCGTAGTACTTCAAATGAGCTAAATGCTTTTTTGGGAAAGTACCATCTGAACACAATCATTGTTGGTTCCTGTGAACCAGTAAAACATTTTATTGTTTGCTTGTGAATTTTTACACACACATGGAATATACAAAGATGCATATTGTGAGTAGTTTGTATTGGAAAAACACCTTTACATGTTAAACATATATATAGTGTGAGTCTTATTAATCATTCATCAAATACTGACAATATAGGTTAGGGTTAAATGAGACTCAACAATCAGCTCTCTTTTTCCATAACTGTTTACAGCTGCTGACAAATGCGTCCATAATGCCTTAAGAGTTTTGTTTGCACAATCATACTTTATGTCAAATCAATAAGATTAAATGAGTATGAACCTCATGTTATCACATAATGTGGAGTCCCACTTACATCAGTTTAAGTTCTCCATTGTCTGGATGAGGGTGCACCAGCATTTTGGACAATAGCTCCTCTCTGAAACCAGGGAAACCTTGCCACAGTATGGGTCAAAAGAGTCCTATTGTTCTATCTTCTATTGTGCTGCTGGAGAAGCCTGCAAACAGAACACTCTCAGCCTTTGTCTTTGTCCAGATCAGCTGTGCATCCCTTTTTTTCATGCTCTGTGGAGTCCCATGTGGCTGCCATGCCCTATGTCACCATAATAAAGTTAAGGACACTGATGTTACAGTTGTTAATGGATAGGCAACTATGTTTCACCAGTTGAGTTCAACATATGTGTGGACCTGAGGGATTTTCCTCGGCCCTCACAATGATGTTCCTGTGATTGGTCTGAAGGACTTAATGCCAGAGCGTGGGAATAAAGTGTTTAGCTCATGGCTTGCTGATCATTTAAATGCATTGTGCATGTGTCTCTGAGTACTTCACTGACACAGATCATGTCCCATTAAGAAGTATATATGTTAGTTTATTATACATGTGACACATTCAAAATCTTAATTCAGTAAAGATTTCCAGCTAGTAAAAATTCCTATTGTGGGAAGAAACTATCAAAAAAGAGTTGATTTGGAAGGATAATATCACACCAGTAGGTTCAATGAGGACATAGAACTCTAATATGACTGTGTAACTGTACAAAAATGTTCAGTCGGGAATGGAAAAAAGTACCAAAAAGTACCAATACCATAATTTAAAAATACTCAAATATAAGTAGCAGTACTTGTGTAAGACTAGTTTTAGCAGAAAAATGCAAGTGTCATAATGTAGAATGGCCTGTTTCAGCTATAACAGGTTCCACTCTTCTGGGGAGGTTTTCCACAACATTTATATTGTCATAAATGTTGTACTATTGGGTCATTATTTAGCAGCATTTTAATGTTGCAACTGGAGCAAATTTGAACTACTTTATATAACACTGGACTTTTTCATCTCAAACAATGCACAATATTTTAAAATATGGAGTCATACTTTGCAAGAGAAATTTTATCCTCTAAAGTACGGTAGGATAAAAAGATGAAATACTTTAAAATTATACTTAAGTACAGTGCTTGAGTGAATGCTATCCACTGAAGCTGACACACAAGACCAGGTTCCTATGGCAGGAATCCTGTGAAAACGATATAGTGAGCCTGTGACCAAAATGGACCAGCTTTCACTCTGTATTAGAATTGTTATGTAACAACCCCTCCAATTGGCCCGCTTCAAAATTCCAAATTTAAACTGGCCATCTGATTGGGCGGTGCCCCGAGAGGGGCGAGGCTTCAGCAGAGTCGGGAGATTCGTCAATCTACATACAGATTGTCGCTCAGCCAACCGGGACCACGTAGGAGTGCATATTACTTTTTTGTTTCTATTTTGACTGCTTTAACATCGAATTGAAGCTTGGAAATGATGGAAAATGAATGAACACCAGGGGGTTATTTTTGGAGGGGTCTTCTTGACTAAGATATGCACACCGAAGGGCGTTTACCGTGTTTTTTTCAGTGTGTTTTTCCTAACAGGTAGTGAGCCTCAGCGGTCAGTCAGTGTGGCTCTATAAGCAGACTGAATATCCCGCGTTGTAATCTCTTGACAGCCTTTTTAACCCATCTTTGGATCGACGGAGGTTTTTAACTAACACCCCACTCATTTCGGAGACATGGACAGTGTGTTGTTTTGGTCATTTCGGAGTAGTTTTCTTAATTTGTAACAGGTACGTTCTGGTGTTGTTCATATTTATTGCCACAGCAACAACCTGTCGTCCGCCCGGTTAGCTAACGTAGTATTTCTCAACAGCAACCCGTAGTAACAGCGACGGGGGGGGTGTTCTTATTAAAAGCGACTACAAATGAAAGAAAATGGGTCGTTTTGCTACATGTGACTGGTATTGTAAGATAGAGAGTGATAAGTATTTTATTCTGCCTGATTAAATATAGCTTATGGATTGATTCATGATGGCTGGTGTGCTTTTACACCGCAATCCTCAGTGTCTTGTTGTGCGCCCCCCACCCAACAGAAAGCCACGAATTCCGTATCTGACATGAACGTCTCGTTGTTTTCTTCTTGTTTGCAAATAATATCACAGAGGTGTCAGACCTAATTTTTCTTCATGGGTTGCAGAATTTCTAATAAAACCCGCTACTCTCCACCTGCCACCCGCCTTTAGCTAAATGTAGTCTCTGTTAATTGAATATTTCATGGACATAATGATATCGCTGTGTAAAGTACATCATCTTAAGCTATTATAGGGGCCTTTACATAGTTATGATTTTGCTATAATATCTGGATGTCATTCCTCGTTCAGAGATAGGAGAGTTAAGATTTTAGGCTGTCCTTGGTTGACCAGACTCATACATTTTAGGGACTTTGAGCTTTGATGTGACATTTAATGGCTGTAGTATTTTTCAGAAATGCACTTCATAATGTCATGTTGTGGTTCTTGTTCTTCAAGGTGCTGAAATTTGGATACATGTGGAAACTCGTGGTCATGTTATGAGTAAAAATCTCAGTAATAACTGTTATATTCGGCACTGTGACCTGCATGGGACAGATGCAGTGTCTGTTGTCTATTTTCAGATGCATAAACTTCACTAACTTGTGCACTTTGTGCTCAAATTTCAGCCTCTGATGGACATGAAGAAGGAAGACGGTGTGGATTAGGATCTTTTTCTTTTCTTTTCTTTTCTTTTTGACTTCATTGTCATCTCAATGCGGTCTCAGAAGGACTCCTTCCTCCTCTGCGGTTTGAAATGAAATGATGGCAGCCCGTTGGAGCGATTCACCACAGGACAATGAAGAGAGTAAACACAGAGCTGTAACTTCACCTTGTGAGGTAGGACTATGGATGGAGATGTGTGTGTGGATCCCAGACTGTTACAGTTCACTGTGTGCATGCTTGTACAGGCATCTGCTGACATATTAAAGAAGCAGATCGTGTGTGAGATTTGACAGTTTGGCGGCAGTGTGTCAGATAGGAATTATAATCCTAAAATGGTGTGCATTTTGCCAGATTAATTATGGATTGTCTGTTTTTGGCACAGTGCGAGCCCTGTGCTGCTTGACTGGAATGGGAAACGTTTGCATGTAGATTCACAAGTTATAACAGTCACTTGGATACATGTGACGCATCCATGAAAACCCTCAGATTACTTGGGGGCTGTGGCTTCATCAGTACTGTTACAAAGGCATTCTCACTTTCGGAAAACCGGTGACATCCTGCTGAAGTCGTGAAGTTTGTCATGCACTCAGAGGGAAACAGAGCGAGAGTGAGCTAAGTGTTGCACAGCACGTCACATCTGCCTGTACTCGGGGTGACTCAGTTCATTTTTTTCCCTTCTCTGACAACTGTTTAAGTGCACAAAGGGAGTTTTATGCTGGCAGTGCTAATCTTAGTGGGTCTTTTGTTGGACTGGATGCCTAACTCATAAATGGCACATTGTACAGTTCATCCCTTTCCTCTTATGATAGCTTCAGCGGTTACATCATCATAATCATCAGAGTCCAGCTAGGCTTGATGCATGTCATAATAGCATTGCTGCAGTGGCATGTTTTGGATTAATCTGTCATCAGAAAATGGCAACACACAAATCTGTGTGTGTGTGTGTGTGTGTGTGTGTGTGTGGTCGTAATCCTCTTACTATGTCAGAACTAGCTGAGGATGGGCGACAGATCTTTGGGAACGGAGTAAACACATCAACCTATCAGTGCGAGAGTTTATGAAACAGTTGATGGAGCAAAGAAGGAGCAGAGGGCGCAGATAGCTTTAGCCTGGTTAATGTTTGTGATAGGCAATAGGTGATGTTTCTGGCAGTTTGGTGGTGGTGCCATTTTTTTCTTCAAACGTTGTGGTTGCTGTCAGATGGAGAAGTCTGACAAAGTGAGACAGATTCTCTGGAGTACAAAAACAGACATGAGTAGATTTCATTCTTTTCTGCTGGCTGCTTCAAGTGTTACTGTAGTGAGGTTTTCCTCAGCAGGTTTTTCAATTGATGTTTCCCGTAACATCACTCAACTCTCCCTCTCTGAGGAAAGCCACCACAGCCTAACAAACTCCCAGCTGCTGAGCGGCGCAATGTGCTTCACCACTAACTTCTTAGACTCTGATACGCTTTGGGAGCTTTGGTTTGCTTTAAATCAGCTAAACCCACAAATGAAGTCTGATTTTTTTTTTTTTTTTTTTAAAGAAAAAGATGTGTCAGCTCTGTTGGTTTAAAATAATCACAAGAAAGGTGTGCAGAAGGACATCAGAGTTTAAACACACTGAATCACCAGAGTGCCCAGATAAAAAGTGAAATTTTGCCCCTCACTTTCTTAGTAACCTGAGGACCTGATTCATTTTTGACAGACATCTCTACACCTCTGCAGAGGATGTGAGTCACCTGCGAGTCAGTGCTGGCGTTCAGCCTGCTTGTTCGCAGCCTGGGGCTTGACACGGGAGCAAGGCAAGTCTTTGTATCTACCTGATGCCTCCGACAACACAAACACAAATCTCGCCCAAATTTCATGCTTCGCTGCTTATGAACTGCTGTCCCCTTGAGAATTGAGACCCCAGGCGGGATGAGGCTCCCCTCTCCTCCACCCACTCTGCTGCATCATCTCGGCTCACTAATGAGGGAGAGTGCAAAGGATGTCTTCTGTAAGACTGCCCCCCCCCAACCAAAAAAAAAAAAAAAAAAGCCTACAGGCACCCTGCTACCGCCAAAGCGATGGTAGCTACGCTGGGGTAATTTAGGCACAGCTGCCCCGATCATTAAGAGAAAAACACCCCATGTGTATAACGTCTGCTTCTCTTTCTCTTGGCCTCATTCACATTCTTTACCTCACTCAGCCTGCTGTCACACGGACACGAGCAGGCCAGTCAAGAAGCAGCTGAGGCTCAGATTTATACAGGAGTCATTATCGATTAATATGCTATCAAAAGTCATAAACTAGTGAAAATTTGTGTGAAGTCTGAAGGTGAAATGGAGGAATGTTTTGGATTTTTTTTTGACAGTTCTGATATTTTTTCTGTTGTTCGACTAATGAATTAATTGATTAATTGTTTTAGGTATAGTTAGCATAGTTAGCAGCGGTTGTTGACACTTTTCTTGTCAATTCAAAACAACACCTTTGTTAAGATCTCTCGCCTGCTGTTGTTTAGTATTGTAATGGGATGTGAAAACTTTCGTAAGTAAAAATGGCAAACATTCTCAGATTTCTAGCTTCTCTAGTGTGAGAATACACTATTTTTTTATGTTTTATATCATTTTAAACTGAATACATGTAGATTTTATATGCTTTGGGCAAGAAATTTGGTAGATGAAACCATTAATGACAAATCAGATGACACAGTTAGGTAAAAGATCACTAATTGCGGCTGTAAACGGGAATCAGTATGTGTCGGTATAAGCACTTCACTTTTACAGGTATCTTTCTGGCTCCCTCCCATTCTTCTTCACTCATTTTCAGTTCTACATTTTTCGTTTCAATTGCCACAACATGTCATATAGATTTGTGTTGCCAAGGCAAATAAAAAAGAAAACGTATGGGTAAAGGAACGGGGGAATAATGAAGGAAAACACAGCAGAGCAGCATTCTCTCTAGCATATATTGATCACATCCCTCATCCATGTTGGAGTGGGTGAGACCGATGGCTGTGCTGTGATTGCTGGTGATGCTGTGTGCTTTGCTCTAAATATAGCCCCTCCCCAACTCCATAAACCCCCGATCTTTTTTTTTCTCTCTCGTCCACATGCTTGTCTTTCACCCGTCCTCTATTCCCGCGTGTTTTTAGTGATGCTATATTTAACCGGTGGAAAGATGAATGCTGTGCACGTCGGAGAGGGAAAAATGGAATCACTGTACTGGAATTGCCATCCGTTTCCCACTGAATGCTGTAACAAGCAGTGAATATGCGATCGTTGGTTAGGACAGTATCATTTTAGGGGTCTGGGAATGCAAAAGCGGTCAGTTTGTACCGTGCAAGAGTTTATTTTTTTTTTGTGAAAACTAGTCAAAGTCAGTCTCAGTCTCGTTTAGTTTTTCCACACGCATACGCAGCTGGTAATGCTTGGTGTCAAAAGACAACTTGCATTTCCAGTGTCATATGCCTGCCCTAATTAAACTCACTATGATCTCACCTTTTTAGAAGTCTGATGGTTTATTTTAGTCTTTGCAGTGAAAAAAAAATGTTGGAAACATTACATTACAGTGTTTCCAAGTAGAAATGATCCACACATTTATCAGTTTTAAGAGCCATGGCAGTCCATCAATCAGAATGGCGACAAAGTGATTTTGATTTGCATACATTTGAAAAGCAAATGTGTGTCGTGCAGCACATGCAAGTTCTTTCCTATTCAGCAAACAAGACGCTGACCTGGACGTGACCTGGTTCTGTCTTAGCACATGTACTCACAGAGAGAAAGTGTCTTGGGACTAACCAGGAACACGCTCTCTGAAGGATTTCCCTGGTTTGGAAACACTGGGTCTGTCTGACATCATCAAACTAAAACCAAAGTGTGTGTTTTGGCATCTATAATAGGAATTAAACTTCCCAGCTATTGTGGCTTTCTTTTTTCCTGGAAAAGACAAAAAGGGAAATGTGTACGCGTGCTGCATCAGGCTCAAGGTCACCTGAGCTGTGAGTGCCATAGTAGGTTGGGTGGCCCCCTTATCTCTTTCCTCTTGTGGAGAGGTGACGTTCATGCTCAGCATGTCATCCTTCAGTCTGCTATAACACCCAGACTGGCTGCAATCACACTAGATGCCATTATTCCATTGGCTACAGAGGTGCTTGATTGATGGTTGTGTGGAGGGAACGTGAAGAGGGCCGGGGGAGTGCCAAAGCAGATGAAAGTTTAGCTGCTGAAAATAAATACCGCTCTTTTTCTTCTCATCTTTTTTGTTCTCTCTTTTGCCAGTTGACTCAATGTCATAGCCTCTTCTGCGTGGATGCCTCCATCCCTCTGAAAAATAAAGGGGGGCAGAAAGAAGATGGTGAGAGGTTGGAGTTGGGGGTGGGGGGTTGCAGACGCAAGCAGACAAGCAGAACAGAACCAGTCTAATGCTCAGTGAAGCTAAGACACTATCCATTACACATGCCCAAGGCATCTCAGTCGAAACACTCACCCCCTATCTGGCTCTGTCTTTGGCTCCAAGACATGACAGACACTAGTCAGGGGTGTGTGTGCATGAAGAGAACGAAGCAGTTTATCTGCATAGCTAATTTCTTAAGGCTATATTCACCATCTTTCACAAATTACGTAATGCACTATATTGGCTTTTAGATAACAAATAATTGACTGCAGCCATGTGGCATTTTTACGTCTGAAAGACCATATATTGCAAAGTGAGAATAGACTCTTTACTTTCTGTTTTCATCTGACTTTTAATTTTCTTTTTTTTTACGCCTAGAAGTTATTACTTTGTTTTTTTTTGGGTTTTTTTTACTTTTTGTATGTTAAACTGCATATAACCATGTGAGCATGAGGAGTATTTGTTTTTAATGAGTGCTTATGTAACAGGGTGTTATCGGGGCATATCTTAACCTGGGGTGTTAGTGTGGGCTTTGAGGTCTTGGCAGGAAACCACATTATATCCTGTCAGTGTCAGCAGTGGAAATGAACAAGGGCACCCTGATGAAGGAATAATTTCATGAATGGAAGCCACTGAATGTTGGAGCCATTTCGGTCTTCATCCAGTTGGCTGTGGAAGCTTCTCAAGTTCAAGACTGAACTTGTTACGAGTCATCTGTGTGACAGTAAATATAATTTCCCCAAATTGACCACAATTTCTTTACTGCAGACTAGCAGTTATTGCTAGAAAAACCACAAAGTTTATGTCATGTAAGAAAAAGCCAACATGCTGTCAGTTAAAATCGGTGAATTCTGGGTTCTTTCAATTCAAGAATCCTAAAATATAATTTTACACAGATTTGGGGTCTAAGAAATGTAAACCCTCATTATTTTCAGAGCTAACAAGACAGTCAGAATGCAAGAAATAGGTTTCGTTGGTCGTAGCTCTCAGAACCAACACATTTTGTCATGTGGCGTCCCTCAGTGGGAAGATGATGTTTGCTGAAAGCAGTGGTTGATCCGGTCAATTTCCTGCTTTTCTCAGTTTAACATTGTTAGAAGCTTAATATCTTTTGGATCATTGGGTGGACAAAGCAACATATGATGTTTAGTTCTGGGAATTTTTTTCTGTTCTCTGAATTTGTAGAGGCTAAGTGATCATCAGGAAAGAGATTAGTCAATAATAATCATCACCTTTATTTTAAGTGTTAAAAATTACATAAACGACAGATGGACAGTGAACTCCCCCTGGAGTCTTAATGATCTGGAGTAGACTGCCGTGAACACAGCTGTTGACTGAAATATCTAATAGCTCTCCCTCTTCTTCCATGGATATAATAACCCAACCTGTTTGTCAACCATCTCTGTATGCTTCACGTTCCCACATGACTGTCGTGGAGTTGTGTTTTCCAGCCTAACATCATTAAAATGACGTAACCTCCTCCACTGTTGAGGTGGTGGAAGAGTACAAATACTTGGGGGGTGTGTACTTGGACCACAAACTGGACTGATGCAAGAACGTGGACACTGTTTACAGAAAGGGCCAGAGGTGCCTCTATTTTTTGAGACGACTCAGGTCCTTCAACATCTGCAGGACGATACTGAGGATGTTCTATGAGTCGCTGGTGTCTAGTGCCATCACATATGCTGTTGCCTGTTGGAGCAGCTGCCTGAGGGTGAGAGACACTAAGAGACTCAATAGAATCATTAAGAAGGCCAGTCATGTTGTGGGAGAGGAACTGGACTCTGATGGTGGTGTCTGAGAGGAGGATGTTGTCCAAAATAAGAACTATACCGGACTTTCCCTCTCACCCTCTCCACAATGTGCTGATCAGCTACAGGAGCTCGTTCAGCAATAGACTGCCACGATGCACCACAGAGCGACACAGGAAATCATTCCTGCATGTCGCCATCAAACTGTTAAACTCTGCATTGCGACGGACACACATACTTTTATATATACAATATATATATGTTACACATGTAAATACCTGCATTTTTAGATTTATGCTTATCTTATTGTTTATCCTATTTTTATATTTTTCACTTTCTTTCTTGGTTGGGAAAACTGCAAGTGCAATGTTTGTACAAAAAAGAATTTCCCCTTGGGGAGAAATAAAGGAATTCTGATTCTGATCTTGAAAACATACATGTGCTCCCTGTTGTTTTGAATGCTGCAGGACAGTGTGTGGCACTGACTCTGTGGTGTGTGTCCAGAGAGATCCACGGGATCCATAACTCAGAACTGATTGGATTATATTGGCTTCGGCTTGGGGGGTAGGGCACATGCTTTTACTCAGCTTGTGATGGGGGAGTTTTGCAGCTGCAGCTCATACACATGTTGCTGCATGATGTCACAGCAGTTTGGTGTGTAGATGTTGTTTACAGACAAGTTTTCAAATTTCAACAGGAGATAACTTGGACTAAAACGATGTGTCGTGATGACCGTCGTCAAATCAATTAATCAGTGCATTCTGAGTGTTTTGATGATTTAATAATAATATTTTGTTAAGCTTTTTCATCTGATTTAAAAGGTTATATTAGGTAGGTGTTATTAGGTATTTTGGAACAATGCCCTGATTTTGGGAGATTTACTAGAGTTGCCTGGCCTACATATTTTGTGAACATGATGTCAGTGTTGCAGATCTTGGGAGAAGATTTGCTTGTATTAATCCCTTTGGCTTCTTAAGCATTTGTAATGTTTTGTTTTAAGTTTAAGATTGCAAAAGGGGGACTTTGTGTTTCATTCTGCCAAGAGAAATCTGGCATTGTGGAGACAGCTGGGTGGTTTGGCCTGACATCACATTTTAAGTCTTGGTTCTCTTGAGAATAAGCACTTTTTCCAGTGAGTCCTTCAGTTAAGGAAAGCACAGAGGTGTGAGGAACACTAGGCAATTTTAAGAGCAAGCAGAGGAGAGAAGTGAGTGATCACCTCCCCAACTGGTCTGTTGACAGTGTGCTGTGGGGCCCAGGGTTGCCATGTCTGGTCACTGAGCATGACCTGTGGGACTTGGCTGACCTTTCTGACCAGACTGTGTGTCTAGCCTCCTGACCTGACAGAATCTGGTGTGCCTTTTATCACTCAGGTTGTTTTTACCCCTTTTTTTGTCATATGTCTTTGACACAAGATTTGTCGTACAAAAAGGTTTAGCATTGCAGTACAACTGCCGCTGAATGAAAGCTTACAGCTACATGATGCTGCACCAGTGCAAGTCCCAGTTGTCAGGTGTGTTGGTTTTAGGTGGCTTTATCTACTGTGGATAATGGAGCTTTCATGGTCAGCTGACCTCCTGTAGTGACATGTAGAACTGAGACGTTATTAAAAATGGATGAATATCTTAAGCTCCCCACCCCCAGGCTGCTCCTTGCTGCTAAATGGTTGTGGCATTTCTCATTTGAAGTGAGCTTAAGCATCTCACTGATGATGCTGCCTTACAGCAAATATCCCAATCACACCCATCTGGATGTCGTACAACATCAAAGGGTGGAAAGAATATGAACAATGCCAGACAGCTATTTACTGGCATCCGGAAGGCATATTTTCTTCTCTGAGAAAACAGATTTTTTTTAGAAGAAGTCTTTAACTTGATGTTTGTGTACTTACTGTAAGAGAGCAGATTGGGGTCTTTGCCTTGCAGTGGTGGGGGCTGCGGCAGTCCTCGTGCCTTTTGTCGGAGAGTCTTCCCTCTGCAAAACAGGGTGATGGTAATGAAATAAATAACTCAGGCGGGATAGAGTCCCGCATTGCCGGCAAAGTGCAGAATCAGTCATGTTTGGAGTTAGAAGCTGAGAGCTTGCACAGTCCTCTCCCCTGTAGGTTTCACGTGATGACAATCTAATGCCTCTTGAGATGTCACAAGCCTCAGGTGTATTTTAACTTCAACGAGAGACCTTTGCCTTTCCCCCGACTGTGTCCAGAAGAGAGTGGGAGAGAGGAGGGAAATGACTTCTTCACCGATAGCATGTCCTGCATTGCGGCCCGATGCGTGGTGATTTAGAGTGAGCCTTTGCTGCTCTGACTCTCAGGCTGTCTCAGCCTGGTACCGCAGCAGAGACAAGCACAGGCAGGCACAACCAGCTGGGAAAAGACACCATCACAGGAGGAGACAGTGGGACTGAAAAAGAGGTGGGGGGGGGGGCATACGAAGAGGCAGATGACTCAAAAAAGTGCAGTCTACTCCATCGCTTTTGAGTTTTTTCCTCCACCGGTCACTCTGCATTCTGCTGTTTAACCATGGTGATGCCTCTCCTGCACTTCAATAACCAGGTGGAGTTTTTTGTTCCGGACTGCTGTTGACTCTTTTCTGCTGGATCCTTTTTTTTTTCTTTTGCTACATCTAAGATAATCCCCTGAGTTTTTGCGGAGCATGAATGATTAACATATTGCTAATGAAGCACGGCTGGGGCGATGGTCAAAGCGGATAGGATGCCCGCTGGGCTTGCAGATGGGCACAGAGATGCAGCCCTAGCCTTCTGCTGATGATTCGCTCTCGCCTCCTTGCGCCTTCCTCACTGTCGGGGTGGCATCGAGGAACGTTGCTGCCAGCAGGGTGCCGTCGATCACAGCACGTTTTGGTACACACAGCTGAGGGGCAGGTGGCTGGGCAGCTTGGATTTTTTCAGGGCTGCATAAAATGGCCCATCTTAAAGTTCTTGACTGTATGATTAACAATAACTGGAGTCTGATCTGCGATTTGTACTGCACCTGGAACAATCAGGTCAGTTTCCTCTTTATTTTTAAAGCATTTGAGTCAGCAAGAAAAGCATTTCTTTATTTTTCAGTTTTACTTTATGGTATATTTAGCTTCTTTTTAATAGTAATAATAATAGTGACAGTAGAACTAACTAGCAACAAAGATCCTTGGCTGATATCAGACCAGGCACATTGCATTTACTTTAGTATACAGCCTAAGCACTAGGTATCTACAACACCCCATTAATTTGTTATTATATATTAAAACAAGCTGCTATTGGTGCTTCAAGCTAATAACCTCCTGGACAGCCTCTCCAAATGTCAGGCTGCCCTAATGTACCCCTCACAGAGGTAGTCATGATTATAGTCATGATGATAATAGTTGTTGTAAAAGAGTTGTTATTGTAGCTGGATGATCAGCAGGTTTTTCTGTCTCTAGATTTTGTTGACCCTTCTTCACCCCTTTTTATGAGTTTCCTCCCTGTCCCCTATTGCTCTCTGGAGTTCTCCAGGAAAGGCATCCCCGACATCTCATGTATTAATAGCCAGCATTCATTCAGTAGTGCGGTGTGGAACTGGAGACTATGGAGTGCAAGGCATGCTGACCTCTGAGTGTCCCTGCTCTTGCAGACAGAGTGCCTCATGCAACCTCAGGTGGCCTGAGACTAAACTTATTAAGTTATTAACAAGTGATTCTTGGACTGAAATCTCTCTTTGTCTTGGCTTAAGTTCTAATCAACTTTAAGAATTCCTTCTTTTAGACGTTTGACACTTTTGAAATAATCTTGAAATACGTATCAGTGCATCAGAAAACTGGTGAAATTATTCATTCCACTGGCGATTTGGAAAACCACAGCTTCTGGATGAAGGCTTAGATCAAATGCCGGCTGGGAAAATCCAGTGGAGGATGTTCATTTTTAATGGAGTGGGATGTTAAGTGCAAAGGTCAAAGCCTTTCTATGTTCAGAAAATGATGCATTTGCCTCTGAATTGGAGCGTATGTGGAAGTTCTGTCTATCATACAGTGCTCTTTGTGGGGCTATCTTGCATGTAGCCATTTGTCTCTATATGCACAGAAGTCAACTTGGCACTGTTACTAACACTTCATATCTCAGACATGCCTTTGTGGCTTTTTCACTGAAAACTCACACAGACAGCTCATTGTTTCATGCATTTTTTCCCTCTTCCCTTTTTTCATTTTGCCATGGAATGCCTGATGTGAGTCTTGCCATGTCAAGCAATGCGGCAGAGCTGCTCTTTGGTATGCCCCTTCCCCTAATTTAATTTTAGAAGCGCTGAAAATTGTTTGCATCCCAAGCCGAACTGATAGGCCTCTGTTTCCAGAGAGCGTCTGCTGTCCGAGGCGCTGAAAACGGCCTTTGTGCACTGGTAGCACAGCACAGAGGCCTCATGAAATATTTACAGGCCAACACCTGGTGTGAGACCGAGAGAGAGGAGCCAGGGAATCAACAACACTGCCACCAACAACAGTAAGGCCACAGCTCTATTAATATGTTGGCCTGACAACAAAAAATATTTGTTTTATTATTGTTTTATCATTGGCACCCTGCTGAACGATGGCATTCATTTAATCTCAATGGAATGTAAAAAAAACAACTGAAGTTATTTTGGTAATGAATTAATTATTTGTGAGTTTTTTGAGCTATGAAAAATAAAAACAAATGTCAAATTAAAACAATTGTTTGTTAAAGCCCACTATTACTTCATGTGAAACAGAGGTTGTATCACGATAACAAATAAATGAACACCACATCCAGATCTTGGACCAATTCATCCACCACTGCCAGTGTCATGAGTGGGTTACTCAAAATTATACTTCCCTGCAACATCGATTTTATCAGAAAATATGACAGACTTTTAAAGTGTGGCATTCACCATTTTCACAAGTGCCAATTATGGAGGATGTTCTTTCTAACTTCAAGCAATCACAGATACTATCAGTCCACTCTTGGTTTTTGTGTCCCTTTTTGGATTTTTTCTGTGTGTCCCCTCTTTGTTGTGACGAGTATTTTTAACATGGCACTGGGGGGTTAAACATTAGACTCAATGTGTCACAGGGCACACTGTCATGCCCCTACTCTGTCAAAAACATCTAAGACTAACTGGGATTAATAATTCATAGATGAGGAAACCAATTATTCCGGGCTTTGTTCGCATCTGGGTGGGGGGGACCCTGGGGACTCTAATTGGCCCACCTGCTCTCTGTCTCTGAAGGGTTGTCGGGTTTAGGTGGCTGGCTGGATGTGATGACAGTGTGTATGTCCTCTCTTTGTTTGGATACCTCTGGCTCTGAGCTTTTCTAATGTTGGGGGGGGGGGGGGGGGGGGCTCCTCAATGTTGCACTGGTAGCCACTTCCACTGACATCACTGTAGTGATGGACCACACCCAACATAGCAGGAAGAGCTTCACATACAAAGCAAGCTAGTAATAGCAACATTTGTGGCTTTTACTTGTTTCTAAAAAGTAGTCAACAACAGTTTTGGTAAACAGTTAATCTGCTGCAATTCCAGCTTCTCAAAAGAGAGTATTTGTTGCTCTTCTTCATCATGTCGTTGTTCACTAAATACTTCGGTGTTGGTAACTAAAATAACTGTTGCAGCGCCAAGCACAGCTGAGCTAGCACAGCACAACAACATACACTATAAACACTATAGTAGAGAGCCACCCTGCGGCTCTTTGCACTCTTGTAGGGATTCCTTCTTTGGACCGTGATGTGCATCAGCCCACTTTTGTCTGGTCTCTCTCTGTCTGTCTGTCCCTTTCTCTCCTCTCTCCTTCCATCTCCATTTCTCCTTTGTTGAGAGGAATTCCAGGCTGTGTGCCCACACAATTGCCCACTCATTAGCATATGAAAGCAGCTGAGGAGCAGCGAGAGAGGCGGGAAAATGGAGGGAAGGAGAGTCACAGAACTTCCAAATCAATCTCAAGCAGACATCAGAACTTTGATCAGCCTCATGCCGGCTCTTGTTTCTTCTCTGCTGTATACTTTAACTCAAAAATAACAGAGTTAGTCTGCTGTTTCTGTGTCATCTCTTTGTTTTTATTCGTGGACATTGTTGAACTGTTTCACTTTACAGTTTCAGCATGTAGCAATCTTATGTTTTCAGCTCCAGTGACACTCGTCTTCAGCCTAAGACGCCCAAACCATGACAAAGATATTGTTTGCTCCTCATACACTTCTCTCAGGCATGAAATTGGTCAATCTAAAGGATTAGCTTTGCTTTCTTGAGATCTTAATGTGGTGTCCAAAACGAGGCGATGTCCACGTTTCACTGTTTGGCGGATAAATTGTGTATATGCCGTGTGTGTTTGAGAATTACTTAGCCATGAAAGTGTGCGCTTGTCACTGTTGTTGCATTACTGTCATTACTTATTAAGATGTGGGACTGACCTGGTTTAAACCTCTCAAACTCTGTATGGTGAGTGTTGTATTTTATTATAGCAGAGCACACAGTTTAGTAATGCATTAAGAGTACTTTTAAAGCATGTTTTCAACAGTATAGCATTTATTTGGATGGAATGCCAAAATAGAGAGGAAATGATGCATTTTTAAATTAACCCAGCTTTGCTGCAGTAAGTTAGGATGTACTGAGGCATTAAACTCTGGAGTAATACCCCCCACTGAGGCGGGTTAATGTTTACACACAGAGGACAGATTTATATGAAGATATATGAACCTCTGACTTGCACTGCTAAGCGTTTGACGGTATTGTGTTACAAGCAGCAATCAGTAGTTATTGTGGGCATATTTTAGGCCACCAGCAGATATCCCTCCTGTGGCTGTTGTTGCTGTGTCATTTTCACTCCATAGAGCTGCAGACTATGGGATTTTCTTCACTGTAGACTCAGTCGTCCCTGCTTGTGGTCATAAATTTAAGCCAAACTGTGGTCCTCAGCAATTTGGCTGAGTTTGTAGTGAAAGCGGTGTGAACTGAATGCTGATTCATCTCATGCTACCATAGTAACCCCTCCCTGTCCCTCCCCATGCATGCACATAATCCCTATCACATATGTGCTGTGATGCTATCCATAAGGTTTGTTTGTATTTATTAGAATTACAGGTAACAAGCTGAAGAGAAAGTGTCTAGAGACTTGGCTCAGCAAAGCCAAGAAACACCTTGTCCTTGCAGTCTAACCTTGGTAATGCAGAAAAGGACAGCACATAAAGAAACCTTTCTTCTGTAATATTTCAAGTATGATATTCTTTTGAAGCCGGGGTAAGGAAGGTAAGTAAAGGAGAGAGTGAGAGAGAAGACAGCGTAGGATGTGAGTAAGAGGTAGCTGGATGCTGCTGAGTCTCCTTGGCTCTGATCATGAAAAACTGGCTTGGAAGAGATGCAGCTCTCTTTGGTGCAATGCAGACAGGCTGGCTGGGAGGAGCCTCACCAGTGGGTGGAGCTGTATGTGCATGCACATGTCTTTTTGTGTGTGTGTGTGTGTAATAGAGTGCATGTGTGACTGTGCTAGAAGGTGTTGTTTTGTTTTCATCAAGTGTTTACACGCTACCCCCCCGCCCGGCTCTTTCATGAGCAGAGGTTGTAAATATCACTGGCATGCTGGAAGAGAAGAGAGCTTGCGATGTTTGTCCTCATCGTTTGAATGCCAGGGCTGCCAGTGAGGTGCACCGTACATCTAAACTCAATCAACCTACTAAGAGCAGTTACATCACACAAAACTGTCAGAGGGTGGAGTGAGGGGGAATGAATAATCCCTCTGCAGAGCCCTGACAGAGAATCCATAGATCACTGGTGTGTGTCGGTCACTCTCTTAACCCCCTCTGCGACTGCTATCACGGCTTGTCCTCCATAATCTCATTTAGCTGAGGTGGATGGATCAGTAACCTTTAGAGAATAGCTTGAAAAGCTTATGGTTTTAAAAATCCAAATGCTATAAAGCACCATTGTGTTTCTTTTCCTGGACTTCTAGCTCCTCCGCAAAACGGTGAGCCCAGCATATTTTCCTGTTTTCCTCACGCTGCCCTGAGGCTCCCCAGTAAAAGTGGCGTTAATTGGCTGCCTGTTCAGTGCCAGAGCACACGATTGGCCGGGCAGCACAGGCTTCACAGCGATTCAGATGGTGATAATAATGCCCTCTGTCCTGTCCTGTGTCAGTCAGTGTGCACACGCCTCTTTGTTCTGATGCTGATGAGACAACACCACATTAGCATTCAGAGCACTTCCAACACCTGTGGTCCTCTGACAGCGTGACAGAGAGAGGCTGAGCACTGATTTACTAATCAACAGTGATGAATTGCTAGCAAAACCAATCTGACAGCGTCACAGGAGAGGTCAACAGAGGGAGATGGTGCCGAATTTGCTATTTTTTCAAAACTGTATACATTGCCGCCTGCACGGTGAAATCTATTCTGTTGCCATTGTCTGTCTTTATAACACAAATGACATCCATCTGTTTCCTCTGCAGTGTTTTCCTTTGGCTTTTATTTTATAAAGGGGTCTGTGCATGCATGCCAGAGAGAATGGCTCACTAGTTGTGTTTACTGTGGTGATGGAGAATTCAGTGGACACTCCCTCTCTGGTATAAGGGGCCCAGGGATGATTAGAAAACAGTCTGATAAAGGCAGACAAAGAAAGAGGGCTGCCAAACCCAAGAGAAGAAGTGAAAGAGACACAAGACTGAAGATGGAGATCCTGTAATTGCGGCTTTAAAATGCTGTGAGATGCGGTGAGAAGGGGCAACAATAAAGGACAGGAGATGGAAGGAGAGAGGAAGAAATGAGGAGTGTGGGGTTTTTATTGTTTCCAGCTGGGCCTGGGTGTGGTCATCATGGCCTGGAGACTTGCTGAGTTCAGTTCTGCTCCAAGTCGTGCTTCGCAGTCTCTGACCCATCTGCCAAACGGCTTCTCTGTGTGCTGTTCTGTATCTCCATGTGTACATATGGTCCTGCATGTGTTCCTTTCAGTGGTGATTGAATTGTACAGCGATGTGATGTGATGTAATGATAATGATATTATAATTATTATCATTTCACATTGATATATTCCCATTTTAGATATTTCTGTGCAAGTTGAGGCAGCATGAGACTGTAGGATACACATCAGCTGCTGTGGGAATCAATCTGGTGCCCTTTCCATTACAGGATGAGCTGTTGAAATAGTAGGGAACTCAAGCAAGTGCAACTGTCTCCAGGCTGTAAATCGAGCTGGACGTTGCTCATTTTTTTCCATCCTTTGCTGTCACTACTGTCAGTTTTTGACATGTTTTATTCACTCTTGAGGGCCAGCTGAGGTTGTGACAGGGGCGTAACTTCGGCACTTCCTTTCTAGGCTGGCATATATCCATTTTATAATCAGCATCTTCTCCTTCTGTGACTGGGAGACAAATTGCTAATCAGTTTTTATTACTTTCCACATGTGAGAGTTACATGAGAAAAAAATGCATCATTTCAGATTCCAGAAAAGCAACAAATCACCTGCAAATCAATGTTTCAAAGTTAATTTGAATGGAGACATTCCCAGTGTACAAATGGGATGGAAAAAGCAACAACGATGTCCAGAAGAGCCAAATATCCCAACAGTTACGGGAAGAATAGAGCCAGCCAGATGGTATGTGAAAAGGCTCCATTAGTGAAAATGTCAGTTAACATGGCTGAAATTGGCTTTTATTAGCCAAACTGAATTATCAAGCATGCCTTTAATTACATAACACGATGCTGCACTTAAAGTAGTCGCTTTTGTGATCAGATTGATGAATAGAGTGTGACAAAAGGGTCAGCTGTTTTGCTCCTTGCAGGGCCTAGTTTTGGCATGTATGAAAGATAATGTAAGTGTCTCTGGCAGACATGTAGCCGCAGCACTTATAAAAAAGGCCGCTTTAAAACCAAAGTATTCGGACCTCACCGCACAATCCTTCTCTGGCAGCCTTTTGGTGCACTCTTTGGTCATGTGGTTTTTCCTCTTCTCTCATCGCTTCATTATTCAATTAAGCAGTGAAACACATGTTAAGCTCAACATTAGCCGCACTGCGGATCCCCTATTGGGACGAGAGCAGTAAAGATCAACCGTGAGCTCTTGTATCACGCTTCATCAGTAGCGATGAGACTCTCAGCCTGGTTTCCATTTGGACCTCCGGTGGACAAGGTTGATGCCGCACGACGGGTGCCCTAGTAAATACCTTTTAGATGGAGGGTGAGACTGCAGAGAGCCAGGTATGGGGTGGATGAAGTGCAGATGGGTGGGTAGAAAGCCAGGAAGAGCCATTTTAGCTTAAGTGGAGGAGACATTTCGTTTTTACTAGTTGCGGTCACAGTAGAGGTTGATGGCTACAATCCTAAGTGCTATATCTGTATTAGCCTTTGTGTGTGTTTGTGTAGAGGCTAATGGGGTCAAGAAACAGTAGGGTATAGAGCTGTGATTCAGGTGCAGGGATGCTGCCATCTAACCCATCCCAGCAGTCCCAGTGGGGACATCCATCAACTGAGCTCCAGGGCTTTTTCTTCCGTGATGTGATTGATTGCTGATGACTGTGGGATGAATGGACATGTGGCCGCGTGCACACGTGTGATGAAATACCCTAAAATAAATGTATGCACACATCAGCATGCAGAATATCACGTTGTAGAAATTCACACATGTCTTAGACTTATTCTAGACTTTTCCACAGTCTCAACATTCCTCTGGCCGTATCTCACCAACGGCCCCAACTGCTTTTAATCAGTTGGGTCACGAGGCACTCCAGATGGGCCTCAGTGTTGGGTGGGACTGCCGGGGACATGGTGGAGAAGGAGGGGAGGGGAATTGATCTTGTAATAGTCAACATATTTGTGCCCCCTCTCCTCCATACTCACCATCCCCTCCCGTCCTGTATTGCATCACCTTCCTCTGAGACCCGTGTTGGACAGCTTGAGCTACATTAGCCCTGCCATATTCAGCACATGCATTTCTAAGGCTCTCACTTTTCCAGAGTTTTACTAGCTAACATTTTCCATCGTTAGGCCCTGAGTGTTTTGAAAAGAGCACTGTGTGCTTTTGGAGAGCGTCACAGCAGGATGTGCTTTTACAGTCTGTGGAAAGATGTAGGTGTACATTGCAATTTAGTATTTCTTTTCCTCAGATGTCTGTAATATTGAGTTCACAGAGTCCAGAATGTCTTGTTCTTGCACATGTGGGCCATAAGACAAAATATGTGCAGAATGTGGTAAACTCTTAGCCCAGTATGTGTTAGTCTAATCAGAGTGAAAATAAGACCTCATGGATGTACCAGCATCATTTTTGGTGAGCATCCCACACATCATATCGAGGTAAATTGGGGAGGGAGAAAAATATTGTAAAGGACTCATGAATGTGGAAGTCCAAGTAGTCCAAATGATCAGCAGTCCAAAGTTAAACCATCATAGCAAGAATTCTGTCGGCAGGTGTAATATTCACTTTCTTTTTTTGCCTATCAGTCAGGATGCCCAGAAAAAGTCTGAGTAAATTCATCTCTTCAGTCGTTAAACTATGACAATAGCTGGACTTTGTCAGCTTGTTATTATATAGTCTCATGTGTGGATTTTCTGTGTTTTCAGTCTTGCTTTGACAATGTTTATAACCGTTACCTGGATACTGTGGTACTAATCCCCCCCCCCCCTCCCCGTCACATCTCTCACTGGCTGCAGGGGTCTCACGTTACAGGGGCTGACGTCGCCTCATTCTCAGCGCAGGCCTGTTGGGTTAATACTCAAAGGGTGCACACCCTGAGTGAAGGTCACAGCACATCCGCACTACAGGAAACGTCTGGGATAGTCTCACATACTTTGAGTGGAATGAGATCTAACATAGTAATGAGTTCTTCCTCAAAGTTCATCCTCAACAGAGAGGTTCCTGAAAATGTCAACCATGATTTCTAACAGTTTGTGAAGGCACAGACAAATGATGCCCTGCTGATAGCAGCATCAGATAAGAAAACACTTGTCTGTACCACTCTGAAGACAAACCACATATATTTACAGGACGTTTTTCCTTTTGGTTCCAAACAGATCATCGACTTTATGTCTTGCAGCCAGTTTGACAGCAGGTCTCATGCAGCAGAGCAGGTATCTAGAGTGACTTCTGCCACTATACCTGCCACGATGGTGGAACATTCCTGTCAATGGGATTGACTGAATCAGGTTTGCTCAGTTTAGCAGCTGATCTCAACTCTCCTAAAAGGATTAGCGTACCTTTATAAGGCAGACATTGGCATCGCTTGATGGTTGTACTGTAGCTTAAAGACTGCCAAGCTGTCTCGCACTCACCTGTAATCTTGCCCACCTTCGATGTATGAATTTTGACTGACAAAGTGTTAAACTAATGAGCTCTGGATTTAGCCAACCCCCCTGCTACTCTTTCTCTCTCTCTGTCTCTCAAAATGTTCTCCTTACTAGCCATTTAATCATGACTTGTTGCCCTGTCAACAATCTCCAGCCCTCTTACTGGTTCCACTTGACAGCTTGATAGCCACTTGAAAGAAGAGTAAGGAACCCTTGATGGGATATGAACAACTTGTTTGATTGCTTCAACTGTTTTTCATCTCTGCTATCATCATTGAGGCTGAGGCCTCAAACAGGTTAAAGACAGGAAGCTCTTTACTATGATGTAATAGTACCTTTTATGGTAGGATGAATTTATAGCTAGAAAATAAAAAAATAAAAGGTTTCTGTCTGTTTGATGTCCAGGATTGAATTGATGAGTCTTCAAAGTCATTGAAAGCCAGACATAACATTAAAAAACCCCACATTTGCTGCGTGAGTCTGTTATAGATTTATGACCTGCACTATTTCTTTTTTGCCAGGTTGCTCATGAAGTGGCAGACATACTGCAGGATTCTAAAATAAAAAGACACCCACCCACCTGGTCTGAGTCAGTGCAACATTTCATAAAGAAGCAGTGGCTCCATTAAGGCAGAATGTCTTGTCATGCGTTACTCGCCCGTAACCCTTCATCTTTAGCTAACTTTGAAGCCAATTTCCATTTTACTCTCTAGTGAAAGCTCTGTGTCAGTTTGTCTGTCAGCCTTTGTGAGTACATGCATGTCAGTGTTTTCCACCTCTGTTCTGTGGTCAGTATGTGTGTGTGCCATGCAGCAGTCTTCCCTTTGGCCAGTAGAAACCATCCACTCTTTTCTGCCAACAGATTAGAAACAGATTTAATACTTAATCAGTTGCTCTAGCTCAGCCCCATCGCCATCACCGACTTCTTCTCCGACATGACGCGCACACAAACACAGTCACACACACGCGCCTGCCCCTCCTCCCACCCACATGAGCATTCAGTTGAGGTTGCTGGTGAAGCCATCTGGTCTTCAATCTGGGCCTGCAGTACCACCAGCAGCTCCTTCTCGTTCTCTCTTAAAGGAACACTTAACGCTCACACCTGTGCCACATCCCAGTGCAAACTGGGACTGCTGCGTCACAGTTTGTAGTGCATGTGACCGTTCTGTATTGTGAGGAACTCTGATTTTGTAGTCTGGTCAAGTGTAATTCAAAGATTTGGCCTCTGTCTGTTAGTTCTTTGGTTTGTTTGTCTCTGATAGTTGCTGTTTCTTTAGCAAATTGATTGTGTTGATTATACACTGTGATTATGTACTGTATCTCGTTGTATTTTTAATGACTGCTGCAGGGCAAGACTCAGTGAGTGGACATGGCTGCTATGGCTTTTGTATCCTGTCTATTTGAAATTGATTTTGGGTGTAAATCTTCGCAGTTTGTGTCTGATGGCAGTAGGAAGTGTTTATCTTGTCCCCCAGTCTCCTTTAAATGGCATGTCAGTGTTGTTTTTCAACAGTCTTTGCTGGGTGAAAACAAATCTGCACGTGATAATGAAAATGTTGGAACCCCCAAATTAGACAGTCAGGTTTGATCAATATGAAACATGAAGACGCGTCAGTGCATGATCTTTCCCTCCCTGAAGACAGGTAAAGACAAACACAGTCACTTCCAGGAACATTGTCATTGGGCTATGTGATTGGTTGACATAATCATTATCATAGATTTTTATACCTTTTAATAAACCTTTCCTCCAATTTATCTCAGTCTCAAGCGTGCAAAATTCATGCATCCACAACAGCATGAAAACACCACACAAAGAAGAAGCACTTCACACAATATCTGAAGTCAGATCAGGAAAGTGTTAAAAATTGTGCAAGTGAACAGCTGTGTGGTGTAGCAGTGGATATTTAAACAGCATCTTATTTTCATCATCTGTAAAATGTCACAGAAAAGATGCTGTGATCAGTCGACTCTCTGTCTAAAGCAAGAAGTATCGATCACAAATCTAACAATTCTTGTAAATAAGCAAGGTGAGTGTCATTAAGAACATGCATGAGATCCTTTCACCCAACACAGTTCAAAGACCAGAAGTGAAGTCCTCCCATTTTACTGCTGTGTAATCAGTGGCAGGCCTTGATGTCAGATAGCCACCTGATGTAATTGCTCCCAGCTGAGTAACACTCTGGGCTGGTTGAGACATTTATACACTAGACCACACTGTTTCTAATAACATCCATTGGTATTGAGCTGCATTTTAACAGGGTTTCCTCAGGGAACAAACATAATTTTTGTGGGGTTATTAAAATTGGACATTGTATAATAACCTCAGTTTATGTTGATGGAAATATATGATCCTGTTTACCTTCTAATGACATGTAAGACAAGATGTACTCATGATGTAATGATCATGTTTTTTTTTTTTTTACCCTTCAGTGGTTAAGTGAAGGCTGTGTATGGCAGGTAAATGAATCAGAAAAGACCACTAACATGAAGTAATTCCTATAAAGGGTTAGTCATCAGTGAGCTTTTACTCATTTACCCTACATTAACAAAATACAGACAGACAAACACTCGCACTGATTCGTCAGCCCTGTGGCTTCAGGGTCTTGGTCCCCCTGGACAAACATGGGAGGAAAACATTCCAGTGAATAATGGCTGAGCTGCTCCACGCTGCGAGGAGAGAGGCGGAGATCTAAATAGTCTTTTCTTCAGCTCATCTGGCCCAGGTCCTCATTACATAACTGGGTTTTGTTGAACAGACAGACGGAGAACGAGCTTAAGAAAAGCAGGGACTGTTGTCTCTGTAAAGAACCTCTGATGTCAACCATTAAAGGAAATGATGCATGGGTAAACAGTCAGCACTGAAAGAAGGCTTTGATTCAATTTGATATTCGTGTGGTGAAAACTTTTGAATGGAACAAGATGAACTTTTCACTCAAGATATCCGTCCATACTTCACGTGTCTAGCTACCTCTTAACATGCAGACAGACAGCAAACATTGTGTAGCTGTGGAACCATCCTCCGTCACGTGACATTGGCGCTCAGCTGAAAGACAACATGCTTCTCTCCTCAGTTAATACAGGACATTACTGTTTGGTCACACCTGCCCCGCCCTGTATAAATCCCATGTCTGTCTGTATGTCTGCAGCAGGTCACATGAACTCTCTTGAACCCCACCCTGAATGGCAGTCCTGGCTGACGTTAGCAATAGCTACGCATCGTCCAAACCATTTTTCATCTCTTGTGGCTCTTAGATTATCTGCATTACCTTATTTTACCCTAAAACCACAGCCTTACTAATCCTGGCGTCTCTTTTCTGAGGACACTGACCCTTATCATCCAGGTTTTTTGTATTTCTCTATTCCCAGCTTCTTAGGTCACGTTCTTAACCCATCTTTGTTCCCACCCTTAAGTCCAGTTCTGTAACCCCTTCAGTGAGAAGCACCAGTTGTCATAGATGCTGGATGTACACAATATCAAATTGAGAAATGCATCACATCTTCATGTTGGTCAAGCTGCAGCTATAAAATGAAAAGCATTTTTGTTTTAAAATGACAAGAACGGCTTCTTGATTATCAGAATATATAATTATTTTACTGTCATCATCTAATCAAGTAACTGTGTCAGCTTCACTGTTTTTATGTCCTAAGTGACACACGTCTTATCCGTTGAACTGCATTTTAAACCTCACAGTGATTAGTCTGCAGAGTCTTTGAAACACGACTGTGGTCCACTTGCTGAGGCGCAACGTGAATGTCAGCAAAGAAGTTTCTGGGCGTGGATGTCAATGTCTTAATTAATGAAACTGCTGCCGGCAGAAGAAACACCCATTGGCAGGAAAGTGAAGGATGAAGGGAAGAGAAAGGAGAAAGGAGAAGGGGAGGGCAGCTCTACCGTACCGCATGTTCTCCAGCTCAGGTCATGCGCACACAGAGGAAAGCACCATGGTGATTTCCAAGGACCATCATTCCTCTGTCAGAGACTGTGGGCATCCACAATGACTCAGAGTGCACAATTTCTTGAACTCTTGCGCTCACTTTTTCTGTCTGTTTCTCTCATTTTCTCTCTCTCTCTCTCTCCTCATTCACCCTAACTTTCCCTCTCTCGCTGGATCATAATAGCAGCATGATTTGCAGCTCTTGGTCAGCCCAGTGCTGCATATGTGTGTGTTGTTTAAAGGGTGTGTCCCATTGCCTTCATCAGTGTTGGCTCCAGTAAAGAGCGCCTCTCTTTTCATAACCAGCACCAGACATTTCCCATACCTAAACTGTTACAGTCCACCAAATGCCTTAACAAAAGCACAGCGGCGTTGCTGATTCAAATGTTTTAAGTGACTCAGAACAGAATACATGCAGCACATCCATAACTGCTAGGGTACTAAATCCCTGTGGTGTCTTTGGGAGAAATGGAGAATCAGTAGAAAATGAAAAGATGTCATTCCCAATTTTGTAGAACCGAAAGTGATGTTTTCAAATTGCTTGTTTGTCTGACCAAAAGTCAAAACCCCAAATATGGTCAATTTGAAATACAGCAAATCCTCACACTTCAGAAGCTGGAACAAACTGTTGGAATATTTACTTGATAACTTGCTTAAGTGTCAATGTAGTTTTTGATTCATGTTCTGTCAGTTGACTAATCAACTAGCGTTAGAAAAAAAAAAACATAAAAACTGTCATATTAGAGAGCTGAAAGTGGTAAGACAGTGTTGTGTGCAGACCCACCCTCCCTCTGCAGAGCTCTGTACAGTCTATAATAACTACAGAATAGCAGCAAAGGTTTTGGCTGCAGTGTTTCAGCAGCGTATTGTAGCAGGAACACATGCTACAGCCGCTACACGTGAGAGAGGTAAACACGAGATTGTCAGACAAAATAGTTCATATCATGATGAATATTTCATATTCCATTACGCCTTAAAGAGTATTTTTAGAGTTTGGGAGCATCTCTCTAGTTGCTTATGAATTTTAAATGGCAGTTGTGAATATTTCACCAGTTGACCAGAATAGCGGGGCTGGATGAAAGAGACGACATGTTCGGTATTTCCTGGGTGGATACAGTCAAAGGCGTTTGCACACTTCCCTGTACTGGCTTTGTGCGTCTGTTGGCCTGATGACAGTAATTTATTATGATTGATTAGTCTGTAGATTATTTTTCAGTTACTGGAATTACTGTTTCCTGGATAAAATGTTGAAAAAATATTTACATTTTGCAAGTTCCCAATGGAAACTTCTTCAAAATTGCATATTTTATCTGACCAACACCCAAAGTTATAGAGTTTAAAGCTAAATCTTGGTTGATTACATCCAATGTGTCTATTTTGCATGTGATTTAGTACACTACCTGTCTGGTTTACTATTTCTATTTACCATTTGCATTTATTATGTAAATATCTGTTCCAGCTGATAAGGTGCAAAGAGAAACTAGATTATTTTATCCTCTTTATAATGAATAAACCTCTTAATGAATGACGCCTCATCATACTGAGCACTACAGAGCTAAATGCATCTAGATGAGCGATTTTCTCCCTCCATGTATAATGTCACCCTTAACACTGTAATTATGCTTCGTTTGGTTATGCGTGTGGAATGACTGGACCCTCCACCCTTAAGCCTCCCCCTAAGACAGCAGTCCAAACTCAAACCTCGGCCGAGGGAATTCCAAGATCAGTTTACACTGCTGCTATATGTGCTCTTTATGAAGCATACGTTGGCTGTGTGGCAGTGTCACCGTTTCTTAAAGCACTCTTTGATACGGCTGGAAAGCCTTAGTGACTTAGTTTACATTCAGGGTGGACAGGTTAGCTTGCATGTCCTGTAGTAGCATTTTAGTAGTCTGGCGTCTTGAATCAGGTGTTTGTTTCGCCGTCTGATTGATGAACCCTGTGTGGAGTTTCCACACATGGGCGGTTGATGGTGTTGGGTGGGTTCTGGATGGAATAGCGGTGGGTGAATCCTGCTTTACTTGGGTTTTTTTTTTTCTTTTTTTTTCTTTCAGCTTTTAGAATCACTTCCAACACATAAACCCAGTGTCTGAGGTGTTAAATCGGACCATTCATTCAAGACTGCCCTCACATGTTGGTCCCTGGTCTCTCACACAACACCTGCTCCTGCAGTTCAGACCACTGCTATACCAGGCCTGCTGTTAATTTATTTGCTACAGCAGTTTATTAAAAGTGGCTGCTGCTATGCCTACACTGGAAATAGCATTAAGCTTGCAATGTGGATGAAACTAGAGTTACTTTATAGATTTTCTCTTAATAAAAGATAAACAGGAGAACATTCATCGTACATGATATTCAGGAATCCCCAAGAGATAGCAGAGCATCTGTTTGAATGAATCTGTTCTTTCTGACTGAAGTGGAACTTGGGTTCCTTCGACATATTAAAGTCTGTGTATTGGTGTTGGGGAGTATTGCTGCATATGTGGGGTAAAAAAAAAGTTGTATGAAGTGTTTTGTTTAAAACCTGCATTGCATGGAAGCAGTGTCAGATGATGCATGCTGGCCCACTGATATTGACCTCTTACACAGGGCTTATCTGACATGGCTGTGTCAGTGTGACAGCAGTATAACTGTGTCTTAATTAGCGCTTTCTCATGATCTGAGGCTCTTTCTCTTCTCTCTGCTCTTTATCCATTTGTTATCTCCCCAAGGGAAACTGTCTGAGTGATGTAGAGAGAGAGAGAGATCGGCAGAGAGAGGGTTTTTTCTTTTTTGAGGTGTTGTAGGTGGGGTGGGGTAGGGCTGTCATCAGAAACGTATTTGCTCCTATTTTTTTGCTGTGTGAGAGCAGCTGCTGAGGAGTGAATAAGCAGACTAGTGAATGCTTGATTGGCAGAGGCATTTGTCTAGAAGTGTCAAGGGACCTCTGGAGACAATTATCCACATCAAGCGGTGCTCCTTCACAGGGGAGCTCGCAAATACGCCAAGCTCATTCGGACACCCCCCTCCTGGGCTCACCCGGCTTTTGTCTTCCCTATCGGTTTTCGGGTGAGTGTCCAACACACAGTCTGTCCTCGCTGCAGCCACAGCATCACCATGAAGGAAATCCCCTGTATTTTTTTTTTTTCCTCCTGGAAGACTTGGTCCTGTTGTGTGTTTCTTTTCTGCTCTGCACAGATGGTCTCCATAACAAACTGTGAATTTTGAAAGTGTTTTTGCCAGTGAAAGAGGAAATAATACAGTGACTCGTAAATATGTCGTGGGCATGACTCATAGAATGTTAAACTCGTAGCTTTCAGTGTGTCATGACTTATGTTTTAGTTTGATACTTAAAATGAATAGAAAGCTGGTGCCAGCTCCCTCTTCACAACAAAGGCACGCATGAGAAAAGGCCTTCATAGAAGAGGATTTGAATATGAGGACTTTAAATGGTACCTCTGACAGATTTGACAGTACTGCTGCGTGTTAAAAATGGGATAACTGAATGCCAGTAACAGCTATTGTACTCCTTACACTCTCTGTGTGATTGGCCTCCGGTGCAGTACTGAGAACATGAAACAGTGAGCTCAAAATAAAGGTTAAGCTGCACAAAGTGTTTGCTGCAGATTCAGGAGATGACTCTCTGTTGTTTCCCCAGAACAAATGACCTCTTTGACATTGTCACATTGTTGTCCGTAGTCAATTCATACATGGTTATTATAAAAAATATCAAGTATAGGCACTTAAATGTTACATCATGACTCACTATGCGAAACCTTATGACAAAAGCCTCATTTTTGTATTGCTGTTACAATTTTATTTTCTCCATGAATCATCCAAAAGGAAAAGTTTGGAAACTTCATCCTCATTTAGTGATCCTTTGGTTCCTTCTCTTCCCTAAGGAACAAACACTGGCTTTGTTTGTGTACATCTAAAATACCCTCTCCTGCTTTTAATGTATAGGCAGACGAGAATGCAGTAACTTTATATTATAGGTCCGCATTTTTAGTACCTGATTCCATTATTGATGCTGTTATCCGAACCTGAAACAAAATCAGTCTGGTCCAGTATTTGGCTGATTGACGCAGGGAAGTCTGCTGCCTCCCCAGGGTTGTCAATTGTGGGGTTCATGCCTCTCGGTACCCCCTGAGGGTTGTATGAAGAAGGGCTTTATGGGTGTGCGGTGGTGTTGGTGCATAGTGGGAGCAGACTGTTCCCGGCCCTCATTAGCCAGGCCTTTGTTACAGTAAGCCACACCTCGCGGAGCCCAGATGCAGCATGTCCAGATTAGATCTTACACCCGCCAGGAGCCCTGAAAAGCCACTTCGAATCGAGCCTAATCCTCCTGCAAGACTTTCTCTTTTCTTCTGCCACACACAGACAGACGGACATGGACATACACACACACACACAGACAGCCGCAGATATATAAAGTTGGTCACACACAAGCACTAAGTGAAGACTTCAGCATTACTTATTGTAGTTTTTAGAGCCCTGCCGGTGGCTTGTGTCTTTAATCCCCGTGCAGAGATCCTGTCAGCTGCTTACAGACCACAGGCCTTTTTTTCTCCTTTGTTACACAAATCAGAGCTGCAGATAATCATCTCATAAATCCTAGACTCCAAGATTTGAGTGGATTAAAATGAAACGGTATCCTGAAAACCTGTTTTTTTTATTGTGTTGTGTTCTCCTGAAATGTAAACATCTGAAAAGAGTTTCACAGCTCGTGGAACACAGTGTTGGCTCTTAGTGTTTGGATTTTTTTTTTTTTTTTTTTTTTTTTTTTTTTTTTTTTGTGGTGACAGAACAACAGCTCCTCCAACCAGTCAATGTTATTTAGCCCTTTGTAAATGCAAAAATTGGATTTGTGTTTCAGCACCACCACTAATGTCATTTCTGCTGAGAGACTCGTGAGGGATCTTAAAAACCTCACGACAGCCTTTAAAAAAACTCGATTTCTCCATTCTTGTCTTCTTGTCTTCATCGCACCACAGCCACAGCCTGGATGGTTATCTTTGGCCCTGCATGGGATGTTGTGTGAAGCCACAAGGCCATTTACAGAATTATCAGTAGGGGGACTCCTGAGGCCCAGCTGTTTTAGGCCCAACTGAAAGTGGTAAGAGTGCAGAGATAGTGACATAGACCTTTAAGTATTACCGTACATCCATCACAGCCCTCCTCCCCAGGATGGACAGCAATTTACACCTCCGTGTGATCTAATAAATTTCATCAAAGCATTTTCTTAGCTGGTGTTAAAAGGCTGTGTTTATAGTGTCTTTCCCATTAACTTGTTAACACAGTAAAGTTCACTTTAGGCTCTAGGAAGTTTTTGTGAGGCATTTTTTCCATACTGACAATTTGGTAATGAATCAGTGAGCCCCCCCTCTCACCCAAACACATCATTTAGCTGTTACACTAATCAGTGATCTGATAAACACTTCTGGATGTTGATGTACGTGTGGAAATCGTTAGACAGGGAGAAGAGTTGCTTTTATTTCTGTGTAACTTCAGCTGTCGTGATCACAGGGGCTGACTGTGGATTTGTTCTAACAACTGAGTACAATGGCACCGACTCTGTAAGTAACTATTTCCACACACCGCTTACTGACGCCATTACATTTGGTAGGACTAAAGACTACCTATTTGTCTTACAAAGATGGATGGGTTTGCACTTTTTCAGCATCAAACAACTAGGAAGCCTTGAGATGATGAAGTGTAAATTGGGTCCTGGTTGTGGATGTATTAATGGACACATTAAGGGTATATCCTCTTATAAAGTCTGTATTGCTCTTGGTTATTGTTTTCAACAATTTTATGATCTTTCCTATCTTTTCCAGTAATGATTCTTGTCATGACACGTGTCTACAAACAAAGTTGTTGTATTGTTTCGAGTAATTCATTAAGATGCCAGAATGTGAGTCCTCTGCTTACTTTACACTGCAACTACAATACCTGAGATGACCTGAATTATTCTTATAACTGTGCCATTTCAGTGCAGACATTAAAAGAGGATCCAGTTTCCGCACTTGTAAAACAAATGGCTAAATCCAGAACGCGCACACATAAATCCTTCATTCCTCAGTCCTTATAGTGTGCAACAAATCTGTCAGAATGATATGGATGGAAATCACCTCTTCAGCACTATTTGTCAGACAGACAGACAAATCTATACATAAACACTTACACAGAGACACCATACAAACCATGAAATCACTCGAGCGCCCACAGGGAACACCCTGGTCCAGTGGCTGACATTGTTGTGGTCTGGTTTGTTGCCACAACAACAGCATAATATTTCTGGGTGGCATGTCTAGTTTTTGCGTCTGCATGGCACCAAATCCAGTTCCTAGCCAACAGAAATTCCATTCAGGGATCTTTTTTTTTTTTCTAATCATGTGTTTTAGATTTAGAGGAATTTAGAGACTATATGTGATGTGGTCTGAAACCCTATAATAGTCTGAAATGTATTAGTAGAGGTAAGAAGTATTGTTTGACTGAAAATTGTACCTCTAATGGTAATATAGGATTGTAATGCTTTCTAAAAATGGAAACAAAACCTGGCCTAGTTTCATAAATTCACTTATACATATGCAGTTGACTGTATGGTTCTCATATATAATCATTTTTGTGAGATTTAATCCTTGTTTTGGCTTCCACAAGTCAAGTGTCTCAACTGGCTATGTTTGGCGACTTCTATTTCTGCCATCTTTTCCATACAGAATACCACATGCTATATTGAGCTGAGTGAATGTGGTAACAAGATGCTCATAACAAAACGCTGAGAGGGAACATTCCACCACTGGGTTCCTGATGTTGTTTTCATGATTGCCGCTGTCTCGGATGGCAAATATTCCTCAGAATCAAAATAGACTGGTCTTTACCTTTTCGCCCTTTAGCAGACGCTCTCATCCAGATTGAGTTTACAAACCGCACCGGCTGTTGCCTTTAACTGTTGTTGGAAGCGAACCAGTAAACATATGATTATAGGACAATCTTTTGCAACCTAATAACTCACCCTGGAGTTTATAGACAGATCCATTGTCCTCAAGTAATGTTCGCCTTCGTCAACTTTCGGAAACAGACCATATCACAGCACAGTGCCCTAGCGTTGCTGTTGGAGCAGCGCAGAAGCTCTTGAGAGCCCTGGGAGGAAATTGTGATCAAATATTAAATAGATTTTTTTGGCCCTGCTCTCTGCCAGAGAGATTTACTAAGAGGTATCAGGGATGGGCCCATCCTGCTCTCAACTACCTCACTACTCCTAAAATAAAGACATTTGCTAAACCTCTGGGGTTTTTCACCTCAAGGGATGGAGGAGATTCGGCACAAGGAGATTGTGGAGGGAGAAATTGACTTAAGGTTTTATTTGCTTCAGTGTATAGGGCTTGCAGACACATATGAATGGACATGTGAATATGGTTGGGCACATGACTTGAAAAATGTCAGTGCTTCCCATTTTAAAGGGATTGTCCACATGGTTAGTACAAGCTCTTTGCTGCTTTACATATGATTGTGTAATATGTCCTCAAACCTGTACTCAGACTGTTTCTGTCAGTGCAATAACACACTACACAAGCGTAGACTGTATACTAAATACTATTTTTTGTAAAAATTGGTTAAAGCCTAATCAGGGTGCAAATTAGCTTGACCCAGATGACCTGTTGCCTTCTTTGTCCTTATAAAACTGTTTATTTGTATTTTCCCTATTAAATTAACAAAAGCATAAATATACAAGAGTCACTGTGTGTCAGTGCAGGTCCTGGTAAATCTCTTTGACCACCAAGTCTGCCACTCAGGCATTAGTTCTTTGTATTTGCCAGATGAGCTGTAGGCATGCAGAGGTGCGTGGGCTGGCTGTACATTTTTGTGCCTTTATATATTTAACATAACACATATGCTCACTTATCTGCATTAGTCCCACTTGGCTTCCTCCACTGGCTGTGAAAACTATCCAAGTTCCGCATTTCTGCTGGCAGATCTGCGGCTTTGTGAGGCTCGTCTAAAAACTTTTTGAATGCTCCTCATGTTTGACTTTGACTTTGACTCGTATGTGGCTCTTGTCTTCTGCTTTCATTTGTTCTGATGATTTATTTATTGGCCTCGACACGTGAGTCTGTTTGCATGTGCATGTTGTGGAGCTTAAACTTCTGGCAACAAGAGAGGTGAGTTCGAGAAAGAGAGGAGACAGGAAAGGAAGAGAACTCGCTTCAGGCCGCCTGGTGTGTGAATGGGAATGTGTGTGTGTGCATACTTCAGAGAGAGTTTTTGTGTGGTGAGTGGGTGGGTGCGTCAGTCAGTCGGCCTGGGCTCTCTGCAGTGCACTCAGCCGCTGTGCTCTCCTCTCAGCTGAGTGGAAACATCATGTGTCTGTGGGACGCCACAGGAACAGCCCTGTTTCTCCAGGCTGAGACCAGAATAGACGGTTGAAGACCGGACAGAGGGAGGAAGAAGGTGCAACATGGATGTGGACCAGAAACTCTGAATAGGCTATCTTGAACCAAAAGATTGAGTAACTAGTGCATTTTTGAGGATCATTTTCTGCCATTTGGTCTTACCACCTCAGACCTGGCTATGCCATGCTGGCCCAGAGGAACGGGCTGCCTCCAGGCTGTAAGCCGGGTCCTCTGAAGGATCACCCAGACCTTCGGGACGTGGATGTCAATGCTGAAGGGTGCTGCTCTATCTCTCCTTCTCCATCATCTGGAGGTTGTCCCTGGGCTCGGCTGGCTGGGGTGGACGGCTGCCTGTCGGAGCCGTACTGTCTTTGGTTCCAGCTGTTGGCCAGAGCCTACTGGGGAGAGGTGGAACTGGGACTCACCAGTCCTAATCGCAGCGTGTCCTGGGCTCGCCTCAGGGAAGCTTCCAGGAAGAACTGTTTGCGATCTCGGGTAAGGACATCGCCTTGTAAGTAAGATGGAGTGCATCCTTGTGAACTGGCATTTGGAGGAGGTCAGAGGGAAATTGTGTTACAGTTTCAAGGCATCAAACTCTGACTTACTGAAAAGTGTGGTATCAGTATCTGACAAAGGCATGCAGGTTTACATAGGAAGCATTTGAGAGGGGATGAGAGGTTAGAGGCGGATACACTTTGTTGTCCTGTCTGAGGAATTTTGTGTGCGTCATCCTGCTCTCCAGCTGTAGGGTAGTCCTGTTTCACTGACCGATATCTTCTGTAATTGGAGAATGTCAGCGTGTGTTTGGATTTCGGGTTGTGTTTATGGTCCGTCCCTTTGGAAGTTTCAGAGTGACACTGTCAGAGGAAGATATTGTTTATTTTCTAGCTGGACATGTAGTGGAGCTTTTTCTAACAAAATATCCTTAAAGGCATCACTTTTTCACATAGTATGGACTGAAGCTTAATAGAATTAAGTCATTACGGTACAATGAATACGGGTGACTAATTTTAAGCCTGTGGTCTGAGATGGAGAGAGGTTTGGAAAGAAAAGGCGAGAGGGAGTGAAAGAGGTTGATCCATGAGGTAAGACGACTCAGTGGTGACTCATAGACTAAAAAAAAAGCAAAAAGGGGAGAAAAGAAATTCTGTGGAGAAAAGCTCAGTCCAAGTAATACCTTTCAAATTCCTCATCTCATATACATAAAGGAGTAGAGACAGTCATGCAAATGCACCTTCCCACAGGCTGCGGCACCATATGGCAGCACACACTTCAAACCCTCAGTGTCCACATAATGGAGACGGTTTTGATGAACAGATTGCATGCATAATTGAGAAGTGTTGTGTTTGAGTTTGTTTGGAGCAGATTTACAGTATTGTATCTTTTGAATATGTCTTTAACTGAGGCATTGTGGGAGTCAGTATAGCAGCTGTAGTTTCCCTGCTGCTGGTTCTGTTGCTGTACAATTTGGCACATTACCTGCAGTATATATGTGTGTGTGTGGAGAGAGATAGAGAGAATGTTTGAGTGTGTACACTTCAACCATGGGACATTTGAGCCAAAAGGCTTGCTATTGCATAATGCAACATTAAATTTTAAGCACAAAATCGAAACAAACAGCTGAGTAGAAGCATCAGCTCTCCTCACTCAGCTACGTTGTGGACTGAGGCTCACTTCCAGCTCTACATCACTTGGGTATTGGTGGTGATTTCACCAGCCACACCATTAAGCCCACACCCATCACACTCTCCGGAGGCCTCTACATCTGCTGCTCCCAGACAGGCGGAGGAGGAGAGGAGAGGTGTGGATAGAGAAGCCAGAGGGGCGATTGGGGAGAATGTCTTTGTTTTGGATCCACATCTCAGATGTATTTTGGTAGGAGAAGAGCCTGTGGAGAGATCGGGGGCCAAAGCTCAAAGTCTTGGCAGGCTCTTGTAGCCCAGAGTCACTATGGTCGTGTTAGCAATAACCACTAACGCACACCCTGTGGTGCAGTGGTTCAACGCCGTCATTACTTTGTTGATGGATGTGACAGAAGTCTCACTGCTCAGGCAGCTTAACAGCAGCAGGAGAGTTTTTCTCAGTGATGGCACAATATGTTGTCATTGTGATTGTTTTTCTGTTGGATATTTATTATAATTCAGAATTATAGAGTTTTCAAAAAGGCATCGGAAAGAAAAGGTCTCACTAAAGTAAATTCAAAATGGAGTTGACGTTCTGAATAATGCATTCTGAAAGAGGTACTGTTGCCTTGTATGTTTCTGCGCATTACTTTTTTTCAAACTCTTAGAGATATCGCTTGTACTGTAGGACTGTAACAGTCAGTTATGTTCATCATCAGTTAATCAAATTGATTGAACAATGCCAATCACAGTTTCCCAGAGCCCACTGTGAAACATTCAGATTGGCTGATACGTCCAACCATCAGTCTTATCATCCGTTATCTGCTGTTATTTATTTCTTTATTTTTATTGACATCTCTGATAATAAACTTAATATCTCTGGTGTTTTGGACAAAACATTTTAAATATCATCACCACAGAGATTCTGAATCTTTGCAAATTTTTTCTAGCTTTTTTTTTTTTGACTAAACAATAAATCTCCAGAATATTTTCTCAGTCATTCAATAATGACATGATTGTTAGTTGCGGCCCTTCATCGTACTATGGAGCCTTTCACCACAATGTAATCTTGAAGATAAGATCTAATATGTGACCACGCACTTGTGTGCACGTATTTCTCTTTTTTCTTTGGTCTAACATCATCTCCTGGAAACGAGGTAGAGTGAGTCAGTGTACTCTGATACAGCATGTTATTTCTCATAAACAGCTTTTTGTTATAGGACATTTAACATCAGTGTTTTCATGACTGTGTGGAGCATGTCGTGTTGTGTTACGTAGGCATAAACCTAAAGTTATGCAAGCTGAGAGCTGCCAGCATTTAAAGGTTGTTTTTATCCTGTGTTAGTCAGAGTAGGAACGCAGAAGATAAATCTGTCATCATGCAAACACGCCAAATAGCCCTGCAAAGCCCCAAATGTGCAATAACTAAAGCCATATGTATGGCTGAGTGGAGCTGTGGGCAGCACAAATGTGTCTTAAAATGACAGCTCTGATTATGTTGACAGATATTGTAATCACTGTCATTAACCACAACTTAGGAGCAGCTTATTTGACTGCTGTGTCACCAACATTTTGACCATTTTCATGTAAGGACGGGTGTTCTGAGCCTTTTGTATTTGCTGACAAGCTAGATACTTTGTGTGTGTGTGTGTCCATATGTAGTTATATTATGTACAGTATATTGTGTCTGTATGAATTAATAATATGGATTTTTTTTTACTTATGTTGCAGTTATGATATGAGTCACAATTGTAGAGATAATGGCATTTTTTTCAAATTTTGACTGAAAAGCAAAAATAGTAATAAAATATATACTTATTTACTTAGGCATTGGTGGTGTTAAGGGTCGAGGAATATACTGAAGTCTAGAAAATAACACAGTTAATCAGTACAATAATCCCATAATGATCAGATGATGATTTGTTTGAATATTTGAGTCGAAATCTGATGTATGTTTGGGTGTTTATTATCTACCTTAAAATGTCCAAAAACATGTGGACCTTTGTTAGATATTTTGTTAAGTTGTGTGCTTATGTTTGCAACAGTGTTTAAACTCAAAAAAATCTTTAATGCAAGGCAACTTTTATGTTTTGTCTGGTTACTTGTCGCTATAACCTTTGCTGGGAACAGAGTCAGGGAGCGAGGAAGGAACTGAGTAAAACTTTAAACATGACCATGAACAATTCTGTTTGAGTCACAAGGGATTGACTTTCATTGGCTGTAGTGGTTGCTCAGCAATCAAGACAACAACTCCCGTGATCCTATGCTACATACGTCTTTTTGTTTCTTTTTATTGAGAGATCCCTGACGGCACAAAGTACATGATGTGCATTTATTTTTTAAATTGCCCACTGTGATAGTTATTCGTATCTGACATATTGTTTGGGATGACAGTCAGCAGAAAGATGGCAGGTCGAACTTTGTATTCAAAGCCAGCCTTTTTTTACAACAGATATGTAATCATTTATTTATGCAGTATTACTTGTATTACATGAAAACACCCTACAACTATTTAACAACAAATCCTCGTGTTTACTTTCCTTATCCTCAAAAGCCTGAACCTTGACAAAATGACACCTTGTTATTCAGTAGAAACATCATCACCTAGACCTGATAACTGTGACGAACCACCAACAGGGGAATTTTTTGTGTTTTTAGATAAAGTTGTGAGCGATAAGATCTATGCTAAGCCATGGGCTGTTTCATCTGTGAAAACACGCTTTACTTTGTTTTATCCAAACCACTTTTCTTTTCACAATTACCAGAGGTGAAGTGAATGGAGCGGCTGTTCCTTTTTGTGGTCGTGGGTTCGTTCTCAGCAGTGAACATCTTTTTGCTATCGGTGTATCATTATTTTCACAACCGCATATGACTGGGGAGCTGTGCATCAACTCCTGCAGTGGTCCCAACACATGTTGTCAGGACTGCTCAAGGGGTAACAAGAGAGATTTTGAGGAAGGGGATAATGATTTAAGGACAAAGACAAGACTGTGTTAATTTTCTCCTGACTTGAATCAGTTTTTTGTTTAATTTGTTGTTTAATTTTACACAAAAAATAGTTTGAGAGCCAGTGATCTTAATTTGTTTTCCGTTTTTTATTTTAATTTGTAACAGTCGTGATGCTCAAGAATTAGATTTTTTGCCGTACAGACATAGAGCTGTGTCAATCTAACAAATCAGCATGTTTCATGTTCTGATGATCAACACTGACATCCGTTTGTCTGTCTTCCTTTCAGGCCAAGCAAAAGGATGGGCGCGATCAGAGCGAGGCATCAGCCACGGCTTCTCCCGGGACAGAGGAGGAGCCTTTCTCCTGGCCAGGGCCCAAGACGCTTCACCTGCGCCGTACCTCCCAGGGCTTCGGCTTCACGCTGCGACATTTCATCGTCTACCCGCCCGAGTCTGCTGTCCACAACTCTCTGAAGGTGACACATCATCTTTTACCCTTCTGATGACACCATTCATCTAAGGCAATATTAGTGCTGAATAATTTTTAAAATAAGCAAAAACAATTTGTGACAACTGGGGAAATTGTATGTTTCTAAAGTAAATAAAGTTTTGTTGAGTCAAGTCATGTCCTTAGGCCAGCAGGAGGGCCCGACTTAATTTAAGATGCTGTTATGAAAATCTTTGCTAAAAGAGAGATGATATTAGGAGCAAATGAAATAATTTCAGACAGCAGGCAGTGCTTTTTTTAAGCCCTTTAAGGAAATAATGTGTGTATTTCAAGGAAAATAGCACTATGATCAGTGCTGCAGACTTTTGAGATTGACTCCCCATTTTAAAGACATGAAGTGTAAGTTGTGTGCGATTTAAACTTGTGCTTCAGACTTTGGACTTTATCACTCATTATTTTGTCCTCCCCTGGTGTGAAGGGAAGGAGAATTCTAACTACTGTTTGGTGTTGCAGATTGTTTTCACACAAATCAGAAGTTTTCTAAACATTGAAAAGCAAAATGAAGTCAGATTTTATGATAACATAATCAGAATTCTGACTTTCAGCTGCTGTTTGAACACGACCACAACCAAACATCACAGTATTTAGTGCTGCTGGGACATTATAAATGGGTCCCAGTTCCATACCACTTAGGACTTAGCACACAGTATGTTCTCGTTATCGTAGTAAACTGTTTTTTGCCGAGATCTTCCTGAAGCTGTTTCACCACTTGTTGTAATTTATTCCAGCTGTGAGGAGCTCAGTTTCCTTTGTTCATCACAGTCATGAAGTGGGAGGAAGTGTCCCCCCCCTCCCCCAACATGCCTAGTTGAGAGCACATTAAAAAAATCTAGTAGATTTTGCTAATGTTATGTTGGGATGCAGCATAGGTCATATTTGTATGTTATCCATTGTATACGCAGCATAAGCACCTGAAAATATAAACAGTATTTATCTGTTCGAGATGTTATTGAATTCGTTTTAATGGTTGAGTTGTCATTGACAGAGAGCAGTAATGTTGCAGTTGAACTGTTGTTGTTGTATGAGCATGTAGTGTCAGTAATGCAGCAAGAACCTTTTTGACTTTTATCATCCCACCTGGGAAGTCTGCCAGCTATCCTCTGGATATTAGCAGGTTTTGTCCTTGTAAGAGCTGGAAATCTCCCAGTAGATGCATACCATACAAAAATAAGGAAATAAATTCATCATAAAACATTGACACCTCCTGACAAGTAGAATTCAGTTTTTTGTCTCCTGACTGTGAAGTTGGCATTACTCTCTTTTTTTTTCCCACGTCACTCATGACATTGATTTATTGAGTTACACAACTAAAACAAACTGTATCTGTCTTTCGGCTGACTGTCTTGAATATGCTGTGGCATTCTTGATATGAGACGTGAATCTCGTGTCAAATTGAAACCTTAAATTTCATTCTCATGGTTCACGCTCACTGTAAACCCTGACCAGTTCTTCCGTTACATAACCAAGACCGACAAAAGAGGGGGGATCCTGTACATTCATCACATTTCATTGAAATTACGTTTAGGCTCTTAGATTGGAGCTTTTGATTAATCACAGTTTGAGGATATTGGGGTTGGCTTGAAGAGGGTCAGTCTGTCTTAATGAAAGCCTTGGGAGAGCAGTGAGTCTTAAAGGATACATGGGGAAGCATATGTGTCACTGAGGGGAGGTGGATTAAGCAAGAGTGTGCAGATTTTTGGGACATTAAGGTTTTATGTGTTGAGGAAATTGAGGGGGGAGGGGGCTTTTGGCTTTTTTTTTCCACATTGATTGATAATGAACTCTCCTGTTTTTCCCAATGCATCATCACATCCTTCATTCAGTACTGAGAGTCCCTCTCGGACTGAAGCTCTTGAATGAAATGAAATCACAAATCATCTGACATTTACTTTTTGTCTTTTGTCTTCTAGGATGAAGAGAACGGTAGCCGAGGTAAGTGGTTTGTTTGTTTTGTTTTTTTGACTGTTTGCATTAGAGATGTACCCTGTGAATGCGGGAATTGTGCAATGAGCACAGTGGCACAGAAGCCATTGACTCTTGGATAGTCTTGAGTAACCCTCCAGAACTGGGATCAAATTAGGGTTGACAGACCGTTATTCTAATATCACTCCTTCTCGATTAAAATAAATGCAGTTTGGTGGTTCTTTGTGCCTTGGTCTTAACATTTGATTAGTGCTGACAGTTTGGGCCTGAGAATAATACTAAGATCAGAGCAGACAACATGTTGCATTTGAAGCTGCCCTTTGTGTAGGCACACACTGTTAAGTGTTAGTTCTTCCTCTTCAGAGTGGCAGTCAGAGCTGTGCTGTTCGCTTGGCAAGGCCCCAGCATTCCTCAGAGCATCCAGCTCGTCCTTCCAGTCCCTCAGTATTCAGTTCACGTCTGCAGCCCAGCATGAATGCAGGAGGACTGCTCTGCTGCGTCTCATCTGAAGCCATTTTAAACAGGCTTGCATCTCACGTGTGTGTTGTAGTGACCCAAAGCATGTGTGCATGGGCTCCCATAAACACACACTAAGACAGAACAGCAAAAATGCAGTCTTAAAGAAACAATCCACTACATTTTGTTTAAATGTTATCTTCTTTTTACAGACTCATAGCATTTTTGGCAGGTGCACTTTTTTGCCTCTAATGAATAGAATAAGGGGCGAGAAGATGATGATCACTAGCTGTTTTTTGGCTTGCAACGGACCCGCAGCCCTGCCAGGTGTGATTCAGTGAATTCTTCTGGCGTGAGTGGACAGTGAAAGTGAAGAATCCAGGGTTAGAGGAGGTTGAGCGCAGCACTTCCTGATAATTCTGACTCTTAAATAGCTTTAGAAGGGAAATTGAGAGATTTCTGTGTGTCCCTCGTCATCCCTCTTGGCCCTCGGTGTCACATTCCTCACACTACCCTCTCCTCGCCCATTTTAACTCCTCCACATTCATCCACCTCATTCAGCACAAGCTTAAAAACATTAAAGAGCAAACACACACGGGACCCTGCTGTGGCAGGAGGAAATTTGTGTGGCTACACATTCTTACACTTTATGTGAACTTGAATTCCTTTGTGTGACTCTGCCCAAAAGAAGTCATGTAAAACCCATGTGTGACTGCATGTGTGCGCCTGTTTCATTAAATAGTATGTGGTAAGTGCATGAGAACCATTCATCACTAAGCTCAATAGATAGTGAATAATGATCCTCGCCTGGAGAGGCCCCCTGCTGTCACAGGAAGTCACTTGGCTTACTTCCAGGCGCTCATAAATCCTTTTTTTGCCCCTCAGCAGGCTTAAAGCCCCAGCAGTGGTGATGACGCTTGCAGGTAGTAGAGAGTCAGAAATGAACATGTGAAATGACAGGAATTTCTCAGCAAAGCCACAGCTGATTGCAAGGAAATCAAACATTTTTAATAGGAATAAGAGTCGAATGGTAACATTACTGCAAATTTACCCAAAAGATCTGAGACTGCCATAACAATTTGGGAAAGTTATTTTGTGTCTTGGGCTAAATTTCTGAAGGACACTCGTGAAAAGTTGATATGGAAAGTTTGTTCTCACATGTCAGCTTCATTAGGTTCCTGTTGTGGAACAACATGCAGCCGTGAGTCGGGGGAAACTGACAATCAGTGCAATAAAACAAGTCTCATTTTTAGACATTTGTCATTTTGTACCGATGCCTAAAAATTGCCATTTAGCAAAAACTGCTGAATGTGTACGTATGTGACAATTGAGCACACTGCTCGTCACCATTATCGCAACCCGACACACACCCGTGACATCATCAAAAAACACGTAAACATGCAGTGTCTCACTTGGACCCAGACAGATAATATGTTCCATGTGTGTTGTTGTTTGAATGTTTTTGTTTTGTTTAGTGTTGTTTTGTTCTGTGTTAGGTCTGTGATGTTTCGCTGCAGCCTCCTGGCCTCCCCAGCGGTTTATTTGCTTGACTCCAGGCCAGTGTGTGATGAGGCTGTTGGTGTTTGGAGAGAGGGATGGGATGGCGGAGGGGGGGGGTGCCTGACCGCATGTTGACTAGCTGGGTGTTGCTGCTGGACACACTTCAAACCTCCAGAAAATACACATGGACGGACAGACAGACACACACATGCGCACGCACACACACAGACGTAGATACACAGATAAACAAACGTAAACACTGATATGCAGCATGTGGGTGCATAGTGGAAAACTGGAAAGGGTGTGTGTGTGTGTGTGTGAGAGAGAGAGAGAGAGAGAAGTATGGATCTGTTTATTTCCTTTCACAGCGGTTGTCTACATACCAAGCGGCCGTTATTCCAAATCTTCCTCTCTATCTCACTTCCTCTCTTCTCCCCTCCCTCCTCTGTTCATGTCGCTCCCTTTCCTGTATTCCTGTACGTCTCTCTCTTCAGCTGTGTATTTTAGCTAAGTTTTTGATGGGTGAAATCCGAATGAGCCGTTTTGTGTTATGCTTATAAAGCTGTGGTACCTCAGCGCAGCACCTCAGTAGAAAAGCAACAAGGAAAAAAATAAATAAGTTCTCCATCTGTTCCAATATTTGTTTTTCATTCAACGTGAAAACCTTTCTCTGCAGATACCAGCTTTATTTATTATTATATCTATATTTTTTGTCAGACTTTGGTTCATTCCCATAAAGTCTGCAGATGCAAAGTAATGCAGCACGAGCAAACAGAATTGAGTTTTCTCCAGTGGGCTTTTTAATTTCCCACTTTCTCCCTCTCCTCTTGTAATTTTGCCCTTCTTTCCTGTTTTTATTTCTCTGTCAACTTCTTTTCCAGGTTGAATTTTGTTACCATCAAATCTTACACTGAACTCCCCAAATCTAGTTTGATGTAATTGTGTTTTGCTCTTTTTTTTCTTTTTAAAAATCTCATTCTCTTTTTTTCCCCTCTTTTTTTAATCTGGCTGCAAGTAAACTTTCCTGACCAGTGTTTTTGTGCACATTTTTTTTCCTGAGTTTGAGAAAACCCACCCGCATAGGATAACATTCTAAAGGCTCAGACTCAAGTCATAAATAGTTTTAAGGCAACTATCAAAATGCAGCTGGTCTTAGCTGAACCAGTAAGCTTTTTATTCTTGCACTGCACAAATGCTGTTTACAGATTTACCTCTGAAACTTATTAGTGGGTTTTAAATTTGTTTGCCTTTTTCATACAGCGACAGACATAAAACGGGAGCGAGAGCCATAAAAATCTGAGGCTTTAAACTGTAGAAATCAATGTCGTTCTCGCATTGCATTGTACAGTTCATATGGTGTAACTGTGTTAAGGAAAAAGCCAAATCATCAACAAAATCTCATATTATCCTGTATTTTCAAACAGTGCATGAGGTCATTTTCAGGGTTTTAAAAGAAAAGGCATTTAGGATGAGGACCAACAGATGTGTTTGGCAGACCCAACACTATCTCTGCTGAGGTTGGATGGGGTTGCTGGAGTGTAATTTTTCCCAAATCTGTTGACCTTTAACTAAACTCTGATAAAGTAGCATCCAGAACCTGCTCCCTCGCAGACACTTTAGAGGGAATGTGCTGTTGTGAACGACTCTTTTTAACCTGCAGCCTCACAGACTGTTAATGCTGTTAATGACATGCTTGGTTATTAGTTAGTAGGCTGGTTGGCTAAATGTGCCAGTGGGAGCAACAAGATAAATACACAACTAAATCCATTCCTTTCACTTCTGGTCTTGTGTTTTTGGTTTTGGAAAGGCTAGAAATAACAGACACCACCCTCCACACTCTGCTTCATTTAGCACATTTCTGGAAACAAGAGACAGTATTTCAGGCTTAAATCACCCCATCCAGATGTTTGTCACTTGTTCCCTTAGCTGAACTTAAACTCCCTTGGTAAATTGTTTGACTTGTTTTACAAAAAGAAAACAAGACTCTTTTTTTTCGGCTGTGGTCAGAGTAATGTCAGTACATATCCTCTTTCCCCTGGGTGGATTTTGGTATTCGAAATTCCTAGAATTTAAAAAAAAAACAACAAAAAAACGGTGGAAAATACGCCACCACCTTCCTGTGCGTGGTGGAAAAAACACCAGGTGTTTGTTTGTGAATCTCTTGGTGATCAGCAAACAGATGGAGTGCTGGTTCATTGGCATGTCTCTCCCAGGTTAGGAATTTTACAGTCAAAGAAGGGAGTGACAAGAAATACACTTCGGAAATGTTATGAGTTATATTTGAGGTAATTGAGCAACAGTTTGACCCCCCCCCCAAAAAAAAATCTTGCCTCAAATTCCAGCTCTGAGAAAAAATAAAACAGGGATGCAGTTTAAAGCTCAGAGAAAAAACAGTAAGTTCAGATTTTATCACAGTTCAGTATAGTTTTATAGGTTTGTTTGAGCTGCAGCGATTAGTTGATTTGTCATTAGTTTAACTAAAGGACATTTGTTGCCATGGATTTTTGATAATTGGTTTATAGTTTTAATCATTTTTCAAACAAACATATCAAACATCTGCAGGTTCCTGCTTCTCAAATGTAGGGATTTGTTGCTTTTCTTTGTCATTTATGATAAGCTGATATTTTGTTTTTGTTTTTTTGACAGGGTTGGTGTGTTGGTTGAACAAAAGAAGCAAGATGTCACTTTGGGCTCTAGGTTCTCATTTGCTCAGATATGCTTTGTGTCATTTAAGATTCATGCAAGGACAAACTCCTGATTTGACTGTGTGTGTGTTTGTGTGTGTGTGTGTGTGTGTGTGTGTGTTTTGGCCTCACCTCCCTCAGTGTCTGCTGAAGTTTCTGACATGAAGCTGTGGCTGATTACAAAGTGCAGCGATTAGTGAAATTAGACCTTCCCATCCCAGACTGGCATCTACGCGTCGTTTCCCAATCCGACAATGTCTTTTGATGCAGTTTGTAAGCAAGTGGGCTTCTTAAGCGTTTCGCAGAGGTCAGGCCTGGGGTACGCAGGTGTTTCAGCAGAGTTTAAGCTTTCAAAGTGGAGTTGTGTTTGGACTGGTTTGTGTGTGAACTGTACTGCGTGTTTCTTGGGAATGGGAGAAACTAAGACAGAATTACAGTATTTATTTTCATGATGCCTTCATCTGCTGTCTTCAAGCAGGTCCGTTTCTTTGAGCAGAAGTTTGAGAATAAAACATGCTGTGCTTTTGAAGTGTACTTGTACTTTGACCTTCCCACACTATGTATGTGTGTATGTGTGTGTATATACACTGTGCCTCGGTTTTTCTCTGCTGGAAGAGACTTGACATAGATGGCCATCTAGACATACGCAGAGCTCCTCTTCAGTTTTCGAAGCATTGGAGAAGTTGGAGAAAAACACTTCTTCTTCTCAGTATCAGAGCATAAGAACAAGCAACATATGTGCACAGGTTTTTCTATATTTTTGAATATTTATGCTGTTGAACGTGGGTGTGGTGTTAGTGAATGTCATAGTGAGACAAATGGTGAAGAACAGCGAGCTGGATGGAGAGGTATTACACCAGGGTTAATGCAGTGAGCGGGCAGCGGGCCCAGCCCTCTGAACAATAACATTATCTAACCCAAAACAACAGGGGAGCGGGGAGCTGGCCGACACAAATGGACCCAGCTGTGCAGCCAGGGACCACAGCCAAAACCAAGGTCTGCTGAAGCCAGAGAGCAGCGCCGACATCCAGCCTGTGGATGGTCATTGAGTGTGCACTGCTTGACTGGATCAGATGGGGTTGTATATGTATAAACTTAAAGTAGAGCAAAGAAATGCAATTTCTTGCTTTGTATGTGATTTGATTGATTCGTGGCTTCTGTTTTCATGTTCTTATTTATGCGAGTCGCTGAGAACTTATTGCCCTGTTTTTTAAGTTGTCTTTTGACAGACAATTTCTTGCAAAATATTTTGATGAGTGATTAAGTGATTAATTGTTTCTGTTTTTTTGTCAATCAATCGCCACTTCAGTCATCTCAAATGCTTTGTTTGTCATATGATAGTAAACATATGATAGTGTTTTGGTCACAAAACAAATGAATTCAGAAAATCATCTTGATTTCTGGGAAAGTATATATGTTATAACAAAACATTAAGTGGCTTAATTGAGAAAATAATCATGAGATAATCGATAGTGAGAATGATAGTCACGGGGCTTCCCTTAACACTGCATTTTAAAGTTTTGAATGAAGCAGGCATAAAACACCATATGAAATTACTGTAGTTTATTTCAATTTACTGCACTGGTCACTTACATAATGGTGTACTTGATAATGGTCTTGTGAACTTTACATACATTCCCTCTACTGCAGTTTTTAAATACACTTGTAGGCAAAGTTCTGCATCAGTGAAGCACCTGCTGCGTTTAATGAAACATTTGCTCCCAAGAGTAGCTGATGTTATCCAACTCTCATTCTGTCTTTTGGACCAGTCAAAGTCATTTTGAAGCGGGCCAGTGTATTCCATTAATCCACGCAGTAATTTTATGCTTTGGTAAGAGAGTTGGAAGCATTAAAAATATCTGAAGCTTTAGATTTCCACATTTAATCCTGTTCATCCAGCTGCAGGGCATGCAAACTACCAGAATCCAATTTGTGCTGCAGAGTTGGAGCTCAGCGAGATTGGCTTGGGATTGGGAGTTTGCTTCATGCACACACACTCAGACTGAGGGGATGGGTGGGTGAGGTAGCGGGAGCCATTATTGGCATCTGCATGTCCACCTTGGGTCACTCATGTCCTACATTGTGTCATTGATGCAGCAGTGCATTTATGTTCATGCTCTGCAGTAGATCCACAGTACTTAAGTTTATCATACATTAGGTTTTTGTTATGTAATCAGGCATCGGGTACACCAGTAAGATTTTGACATGCATGAACATGAATGGGAATACAGTGTTGCCCCTAATTCCTGTACACGGTCCCTACCTGAGAAACAGGTGTTATTTTATGTGCTGCACTGCCTTCTGCTGGATTAAAAACAAGCCTACAACTGTTGTCAGCAATCCCATTCAAACTATGTAATGTATTTGATACGGAATACGCTTTGAATGGGCAAGGTTAGGGATACAGTAACACTTTAAATGTGCACAATCACTATGATGGATATCAAGCCTGTGACTTTTCAATTTGTAGAAACATTTTTTAAAGCAAAGGTTTTGGTGATGATTACACTTTAGTAAAGTGTACCTGGGCCAGCGCCCTGACAGGTTATCAAACAGTTTATGTCTTAATCTCTCAAAATTTTGCTGAGTAAAACACAGAAAGGTCTAGTCTCTAGCTTTTGAACTCTTTGGTAGGGAGAACACAGCCTTAAATCTACAGACGAAGCTCTTTTGGTTTTTGCTCAGTTCAGGCTCAAGAATAAAGCTGACTGTGCTCTTTCTGTTAAGGTAACTGTACTGCCTGAGGAACTTAGGCTAGCAAAATCTGTTTCATCTTTTAAATTCATTTTGTGTTTCTGGTTCTAGTTGTATCCGTTTACCAAAAATGTATATATTTATATTGTTGTTGGTTTTGGGTTAAGTAGGTAGGTAAGGTACTTTGTAAATGTTGTAGAAACATGGCATACGGATACCAAGAACTGTTATTATTTTTATGTTATTGTTATCATCATTATTATTGTTATTATTATTATCACCAGTTTAAGGAGTACTAGTATGAACACTGTTTAAAATCATTTGCAGTAATATTTTCAGCCACAGGAGGGAGGCAGCAAAGCGCATTTGGTGAATGCATTCATCATACTGTCATGCCATCATCACAAAAGGAAAAGGGACATCTAATACAGTAACCCATACAGCAAATGTTTCTTGTCCAAAAGTAATCAGATGCAAGCTGGCGATAGTCAGGATTATAAAGGCTTTCAGCGTCAGGTTCCAACCTCTGTAAAGTGATGATTAAACACCTCGCTCCCTCTCCTCGTTTTTGAGGTCGCTCTTCAGCAGCACTTTGAGCCCACATTCAACCCAGCTGTTCAGGACTCTGCAGATCATTGATTGCATTGGGCACCCAGGCTCATAAATGCATGTATCCGCTGCTTTTCACATATGAAGCAGGCCACTCCTGAAGAGAGCATGTGTACTCAGTGAGTTCCCTGAGGAAAGAACAGTGTGATGTTGCACTTCCTCAAATCCTGTGGGCTCGAAGAGGCAGCTGAGGCAGGGAAAGACCATTGACCTGTTCTCACATACACATAACTATGCATGCTTTTTAAAAAAGTTAATTGTGACTTTTACTTCCCCCATTAGCTCGGCCCATGCTTATCACACAACATAGCACACTGTCTCTTCCTCTGCCATGTGAAACCAAACTCCCTTGTGGCTTGTTTGCATGTGGCCTTGTCAGCAGACTCTGACCTGTCCTCACTGTCCTGTTCTGCAGGACAGGATTGATGAGTCAAGGGACAGTAGATGTGATAGTGTAAGGAAAAGTGCCTGGGGTCAAAAGGAATTTTCTGAGAATTATTAGTATTATGGTTTGTTTGTTGTTTTTTTTGTTTGTTTATAGCCCAAACATTAATAATTGCCAGATTATTTGACAATGAATTTAAGTCAGATACAAATACATTTTCTGTCAGTCGAGTATTTCAGTAGTTGAATAGTTGTTTTAACTTGATTTGTTTTCTTTAGATAAAATATAAGTAGAACTTGCTTGTTAACCCAAACTTGCATTGAGCGGGTGTACTTAGACAGTAATTAAGTAATGTTGATTCATTACACAAAGTAACTACAGAAAATATGTGTTCTGATGCCTCAATGTTGTTGCAGTTTAATTTCCACTTGCAGTGCAATGTGGCCTAGTTCTGTTCCTGCTCTTCCTCACTGTGTGACCAATCGCCTCGCTGCATGTGCTCTCTCTCGTTGCCAGGGAGACAGAGGAACCGTCTCGAGCCAATGGACACCATTTTCGTTAAGCAAGTGAAGGAGGGTGGCCCCGCCCACAGAGCTGGACTCTGTACAGGTACACACACGCGCACACACACACTTAGATCATTTCACCCCTGATAACCGGCAGATCTTATGATTAACTCACATCTGACCTCAAAGTAGTTTTTGGTGCCAAGATTTCCTCCGGTCTGTACTGAAGGTAATTCCACTTCATTGTAACCTGCCAGGCAAAACAGACACAAGTTACAACATAACAGATGGCTCCTTTGTGGGAGGTTGGACAAAGTGTAACATGCACAATGTTATTCAAACCCTCCCTTGATTCTTTCTTCCACTTCCACTCTTCTTTTTTTCATGTAAAGGTGTGAATCATTTCTAATTTTAAGCAGCAAGGATATAAATACTTGAACAAACTCCCCTCTGGTAAAAAAAAAGAAAAAGTGAATCAGCTCTCTCCTGTTTCCCAGAAGTGGAGGTGATAGCTGAAGCTCTGCGCTCTGTGCTGTCAGCATTATTGCCAGGTTAGCACTCAGTATTACAGGAAATGTTAAGTGGTTAGGACAAGCCCTTTAAACTGTCTGCTTTTATCTTCTCATTCTCCTCTCCTGGGACAGGGGAGTGTAGAGTTTTCCCACAATTATCTGGTTTCTTTCTTAAACTCCCTTCCCATAAGATGGCCATCTTCAGAAAACTTGAATAGAGATGGATCCCCGCGTGGGGTCTTTCCAATAAACAAGTATTGGCGTTCTCCTTTTTGATCTAAACAGATGTGTGTTTGTGCTGGAAGGAACTACTCCACAGTGGTTTCCTTTGTCGGTGACTAAAGTGACTCGATTCCCGATCATTTTTCTGAGCAGCTGATTGTAGAAGCACAAAAATGTCATGTCAGCGTTTGTAATTTCTTGTCTAATTCTATCCAGGGGACCGGATAGTGAAGGTGAATGGAGAGAGCATCATTGGGAAGACCTACTCGCAAGTCATAGCTTTGATCCAGAACAGGTAAGATTACCATCATTTCATTTTCATTTTCTGGTGGAGTGAAAAACCACGATGTCAGAGTTTCTATCTAATCTCTTCGCTGCCATCAGCAGAGACTGAGAAATTGTGAAACTTTTTAGAAAAAGGACATCCTGTTTTCAAGAAAAAAAAATAAAATCCTTATCACTGACAAGCACACATGTACCCATCATCAACACTTCATTAAACAACTTTAAGCTTAGATTTTAAAAGTTAAACTTGTTTTCTTAAGAGGTTCCATGACTTTCCACAGTTTGGGCCCTGTGTTGTAACACTCTCTCATGTTCACTCTCATTCTCCCTCGTCCCCTACAACCTCACCTCCCTCAGCGATGCCTCACTGGAGCTCTGTGTGATGCCAAAGGATGAGGACATATTGCAGCTGGTAAGCATTCATTCATCAGGAAATTTTGCAAGTGTGCTAGAAAATGCTTTCTTAATTTCTGTATACGTTAGGGATCATCCAGTAGGTTTTATTTTTCTGTGCTGATACGGATTATTAGTAATCAAGAGACTGAGACTGATAACCAGTATTTGGAACCAACATTCATTTGCAGTAAAAATTTAAATCTTAGTATCAAAGTTTAGAATAACCAATAATGGAATGTAACAAAGTACAGTTTACTACAATATTAGTGACTAATAGTTATAATAATCACACCTGTTGGAATACAAGGTTGAACTTTCCAACCACCTGCTCATCCTGTCATTGTTGTTCTTGATCATCAGGAGTGACATTGGCTCTTGTCAGTTTGATGCAGATCTTTGCTAGATTCCAAAAGTGTGAACTTGAATTTTCATGAAGAATAAAGCTAATAATAGGAGCAGACTTCATGCCACGGCTTCACACTTCACCTACCCACCACACTGATGAGTCCAGTGATGCAAGCAGCCAACCCCCGCCATCAGTCAGGGTCCAGAGCCGCACAGACGATAAAACAGTGCCAGGCCACGTCAGACCAGTCGCCACACGTTATTCACCTCAGTTTGGGAAATTCTCTCTTGGAGCAAAGAACTGAGTCACATCCCACTGTGTTGGTAAATTCCACACATAGCTTGTTAGTTTGGCTTCAGCTTACCAAAAGCCACAGAAACTTGCTTTTGGCATTTTGGAATGAGTTTCAGCACTCACAAGGCTGAAAGATTCAAATCAAGCAATTAGTTCTTCTTCCTCCCATTGAGGAAACACAAGGCCAACTTCAGTGCTGGGATTTTGTTTTTTACTTTCCAGTTCTTTAAAATCTGGCTACCAGGAAACAGATTTATCGGTTTAAACTGTTGCACAATTAGCTCAGATCCTCTTTAAGCAAAATTAGGGTTTCTCTATATATTTTTTAGTTCTTTTTTCTCAGTATTTAATCTGTTATATTGCCTGACATGAATGTGAGAATGACAATTAAGTAAATACTGTAAAAATACATACTTAGTCCTCATCAGTAAAAATCCTGAATGCAGACTTTTTTAATCCTGAAAACACAATACTGACAACGTACCAGGTGTCTACAATATGATATTATTACAGTATTTTCCAGAATGAATTTGATAAGAATTTGATAAAGGTGAATGGAGGTGGCAGATGATGGTGTCTGTAGATGGATGTCTGTCTGTGTTGAATTGTGTTCATGTTTGTCTGTTTTGTGTTTTTGGGAGACACTGAGCCCACTCACTACCAGAGGGAGTGCAGCTGCAGTCAGCTGACTCTTCTCAGTTCATTGTTTACAGGAGCAAGTGAGTGAGGAAGCTAGTGCAGATCAGGCAAGCGTGCTGTTATGCTCACCCAATAGTGAACATATGATAGAGCAGCGTCTGAACAGATGAACAAGAGGCTGACAGAGAAGAGGAGAGAGTGTTTGTAGTGCAAGTGCCACTGAAATGCCTGAGAAACCGGAGTGGGGGAGGGGAGGTACCACAGTGAGCAGGTGAGAGTGACAGACTAAAGGAAAGAAATGCTGAGTATGTTGAGAGAGAGAGAGAGAGCAGAATATGTTTGCCAAGGTATTTTAACTACAGCTGTGTTGTGGTGAGAGGAGGAAGTAATGAGGATGAAAAGCAACTCAGAAGATATTCAGGTCTGAGGACATCGACACTGCTGAAGTTCACCTCTATTCTCCTTCCTTCCTATTCTTTCTCCCTTTCCGGCTCTGCTCAGCGTCCCCACACTGAATGTATTTTTAGCCTTACTGAAGTCTGTCACTTTGCCTGTCTCACCTCCATCACTGGAGTCGTACGTCTCATTCCTCTATGCTCACCTGTTCTCTTCATTCCCCTTTTTCTCTTCGCTTGCCCTTCTCTAACCTGTGGACCACAGTTTTCCAGGGATATCACTGCTCTGGTAAGAAGGGAACCTATATCAACTAATTTTCCTTTCTTTCCTTATATTCACAGCTTATGTCACCTTTACAGCATATATTTGCGTGCGTAGAACCTCATTTACAGCATGTGTACTGTGGTTTAGTTATTTTTGCATTTTCCTGAACAGCAGGTTTAGAGACAGGTGTGTGTTATGGAAAAAACAGAGGTCGGATGTCAGCAGACTTCAGACATTTTACTCTGTACTTTCCGTATTCAGGAAATTGGTTTCTGTTTAACTGTATGACTTGTGCAAATCCAGAGGGAGGCACCAAATGGCAGACTCACTGTGTCTGCTCATGGTGCAATTGTAACCTGACACCTTAGGTAGAGTGCTATCGATTAAAGTTCAGCACCATGACTCTCTCCCTTTCATTTTCTCGAGAGCTTGTGCTGTAGGGATGAGAAAATGCAGCATGTTCAGTATGCAACCAGGAGTCTTTTCTGTGAGCTTGTTAGTGGTGATCATTTACCAGAGCGTGTACAGTCTTATAACTAACTAGATTTGCGTACTTTTCTTAAAACTTTAATCAAGTGAAGTACCTTAGTTGCTACAGTGACACCACATTTGTGGTGCTATGCTGACAGAAGTAGCATTAGCTGCCAGAGGCGGACAGAGGCGTCCCCCGTTTACCTTCTCCTCGTGTCTCAGGGCACACTCTCCAGTACCAAAGGTGGGTAAGCCCCTGCCAGCTTTACCCTCTCTCCTGGACTTTCCAGTCTGATTATTTGTCTTTCTGGCTATGCTTCTGGCTGCTTCACATCTCTTGTTTCTCAGGGTTATTAATTTGTATTGTGGCAGGCTGTGAGATTTGTTCGATTTGTAGAAATAGTACTTTTAGCATGCTGGTGTTTTGTTGTTATGGACAGGCTGAATTCAGTTGTCTGTCACTTACAGAACTCTGAGGGAATGCAGTGTTTGTCTTGTTGATAATCTCATCAGCTCACACAAAGACCCGTGTCAATAAATTGCACCAGTTGATTACCATTCTCTTTCTCTCTCTCTATAAAAATGCAAACAACAATATTGCTGTGGTGCTGTTGAGGTATTTTAGAAACTATAGCTGTAATGGCAGAGGAAATTGAAGTCATGGGTGAGATGTGGCGGTACATTAAAGAATCTGTCAACATCAGAGGTTGACCCAAAGTTCAACTACAGAACCCCGTGTTGCTTACATGTCTTGTAAGAGCTAGTCCCTGACTAGATGTGATGTTCCCCCGGCTTTCAATGTGATCTATTTTAGCTCCCCAACCTCTCAGCAACCAAAGTGACATAATGCTCTATAATCTCTTCCAGGCGTATTCCCAGGATGCATACCTCAAAGGAAATGAGGCATACAGCGGAAATGCCCAAAACATCCCTGAGCCCCCTCCTATCTGCTACCCTCGGATAGAAGTTAAGGCTGCGGGCATGGCTCAGACATCAGAGCCCGCCATAGTCAGTGAGACTCCCCGAGGGCTGGCTCAGGGACAAGGAAGAAGAGGAGGGGCCACAGAAAAGAGCTACAGGGTGGAAATTCCTGTCCCACCATCTCCTCCACACCAACAGACGTCAAAATCACAGACAGTGGTTTGCGTCTGTAATGAGAATGTTAGGACGGTGGCCGTGCCTCTTGATCCAGTTGACAGAGGGTCTCGCGTGGCTCGGGCTGGACCCAGTCACAGGACAGAGGAAAACCGGTATGGTCCTTCAGCAGATTCTGGCTCAGCACGACCCAAACCTCTTATTTCCTCAGTACCTGGGGGTGCACAGTTGCAGTACCCCTCCTCCCGTTCCACAGAAACCCCAATCTACTCCCCTTCCTCAAGTTCTAGACCTGTCCCCATCTATCCTGACAAATTATCTCCACCTGTACAGGCTTCTCTTTCCCCTGCCTCACCGGACAAGTTCTCCACTGCCATCTCACCCAATGCCAACCACTATTCACCCTCTCCCACAGCTCCTTCCACCTCTCCACACCAGAACATTGACTGGAAAAACTACACAACCTATAAGGACTATATTGATGCCAAGAGGCTGCACACATATGGCTCCCGTACTATCCAAGAGCGCTTGGACAGCTTACGTGCAGCTGCCAGTTCCAGCTCTGCCTATGCCCAGCAACGTACAGCACCTCCACTTAATACCAGTCAAAGAGGGACACTGGGTTTCCAGGTCAAACGGAGAAGTACATCCACTGAGCGCGGGGTAGATGCAAGCAGCCCGGGTACTACAGTGACTCCATTACGTAGTGTCTCCCAAGAGAGGCTTGGAGGCGGCACAGAGAGAACTATACCAATCAGGAATTGGCCTCGGAGTGCCTCTGAGGATGCTTTGCCTTTTTCCACCCCCACCGGCGTCACCCAGCCTAGGGCAAGATCTTGTGACTACCTGGGTCAGCAGCCTGGAGATTCAGATGGGCCTGCCTTTGGAAATAGAGGAGGGTTGGAGGACAGGGCGCTGCTGTGCCAGGGAGAGGAAGCCAGAAGTAGCAGACAGGCAGCAGGCCTGAGAGCTTTACCTCATTTGAACAGGAGTCTTGCTGGGCGGGAGGAAGAAGGACGTGGAAGTGGATTAACTTACTCGCCGTTAGCTGCTCCTGTGTTTACTAAAGGTACAACAGATTCTGTGCTAACATCAAGGACAGACACTGTCATCATGAGACCATCACGTCTTCCTGTCAAAAACTCCATTTCAGACCCCTCATCTGCCTTATCCTCCACTAAAACCACAGACCCTCTAAAAGACCAAAGAGCTAATGTCACGGGCAACCACCTGGGGTACCCTTCCCCTCTGCACCTGCAGCTCAGAGGCAGAGCTGACAGTCTGAAAATGGAGAGCAGGTCAGAGGCTGGGTTGACTGCCAGGTCCTCCTCCTGCTCAGGTCCTCCCTCTAAACTGCCCATGCAGAGACACTTACAAAGTATAGTTGGTGTCTCTTCTTCTGGTTCCTCCACCACTAATGGAGCTGTGACCCAAAAGCCAGAAGCCAACTCCCCCATACGAACTAACGGCGGTCTTGCAGAGGGTGTAGAAGGACCGGATGCAACAGTTGTTGTCTTAAGAAGGGACAAGAACTCTGGAGCTCCTCACATTCGTCCTCCATCCTATGTTCTAGCTGTTAATGACAACCAGAGAGGAGTGACTCATAAGTCGCCACCACTGGTGAAGGCAGGCTCTGCAGATGGAGCTGTACACTGGATGTCTAATAACAGCTCTACAGAGAGGCATCTAAGAAGGCTTGGAGACACACGACAAAAGTCTGGCTCCAACAACTTAGATGACTCCCTAGATTCAATCCCGTTCATAGGTAAGATCACTCGCCTTCATTCCACCTTATTTTTGGACTCAGAAGGTTTCTATAGCAACAGCAGTGAGAGGGTCGTCCTGTGAAATAAAACGACACGTGCGTTTGTGCAAATGAAATGTTTATGCGTGAAAACATGGTCGACTCTCGAACCAGTTTGAACTTGTACCAGTTCACACCATGCTTTTAATGGTAATTTACCTGATAGTGTAACACACTATCACACGCCTGATCACCACACGCCTGATCTTAATTTTGTTTATATTGGATTGATATTAATAGATGTAAATTATTTTATAAGCTATAGTTTACTTTGTAGTTTGAAACATATTTACATTTTTCAGATTAAGATTGTTTTGGAAAAACTAAAAAGTCATACCCAACCCTGTTGTTGCAAATGGGCGTCATTTTCATTAGTTAGATAGTATTTCCAGTCTGAAATTCTATCTGCTTAGTTTTATGCTTTGTTGATAAACAGAACTGATGTGTTGCTCGACAGAAATTCCAGTTGTTTGTCATTATTTATGCCTCTGCAGTAGTTGTCGCCATGGTAAACAAAGTCTCTGCGTTTTTCAAGCTGTAACTGTATTTCTGTCTCGTGTTGTGAGATGTGAAGGATGATGTCTCGAACAGAGGTGTGCGGCATGGAGGAAAAGTGTCAAACAATATTTGTTTTTTGTCGAAAACACATCAGTTCTGTACAGCATCACTCATCAGCAGCCTAGCTGGCCTGTCAGCCACAAGTCAGGCTTGTGGCTGGTTTATGAGTTCACATTCATATCCTATCTCAAAACCCCTCTTTTAAAAAGGTAGTCTACCTAGTATTTCTGTCCACTATTAGTTATGTGTGAACATACTTTCATTATCACCCCATTTTGTGGATTCTTTACAAATGAGATCTACCATGAATCCTCCTCTATCCATGGAAACCAAATTGTAAGACAGCAACCTTCTGCTTCAGGAGGTGATGATTTAATCACAAAAATAGATGATGTATTAAGTGTATTCCTGTCCTTTGTTGAGTACTTATAATACTACAAAGAAAGGTATTCTGTTTAGGTGTCATCCTGAATATGCTGTGGATTACTTGTGATGTGGAACATCACAAGTAATGAGAGCCTTATCGGTTAAAGTATACCATACATTACTTAAGTTACAGTCACAGCAGAACATGTTATACAGGCATTGAAATGCTGAAAGAATGGGCCAAATGGGCTGTGACATAAGAGAAATAAGAGCATTCCTACAGCAATCTGCTTTAATTTGATTTCATAGTACAGTTCCAAACAATAAGTGGAACATTAGGTGTCTGCCAAGCATTTTTTTTTGGACTGGGAATGGAGCACGGTTGTTTTTGCTGCAGTACATGCAAATTGTCACGTCTCATGTTCAGGATGGAGAGAGATCCTTCCTCCATTGTTTTCCTTAAAAACTGAATTCTTAACAAAGCAAATGTGTCCTAGTGGAACTAAAGGCTATTCTTACTTGCTGTAGTGTTTGTTCAAATTCACGTATCTGCCAGTTAATCTGACATAACCTAACAAGCGTGAACTCGATCTTGCATCCTGTTGTGCTCTCATTGGTGACTCATCACCAACCAATGAGAGCAGCTCTTGTTCTTCTTCATACCCCAGAACCTGAGGGGGTTAATCATATCTTCTTCCAACACCATTTCCCAATACATACACAAACATACCTCTGCTCATGTTTTTTTTATCGATATCAGATTTGAGATTTTAGCACTTCCCACTGTTGTGCTGTGAAGGTGAATGGTGCTGCATTGGTTAAAGTTTTATATTTGGAGGACTACTGTGACATTTTGGAGATATGTATGTTATCTGCAAAGTTTACATCGATATCACTTTCATGTGTGTACATTAAATATGAAGTTACAATCAGCAGCTGGTTAGCTTAGCGTAGCATAAATCCTGACTGGAAGCAGGAAGAAACAACAATCTGTTTTTGTCCAAAGGTTTAAAACATAGATACACAACTAAAGCAATTAACATACTTTTAGTGCATCAAATGTGAATGCTTATCTATTCCAGTGGATCATGAAAAAGCATTACTGTTTAGCAAACACACTAGAATAACATTGGCATTGGAGATGTCCTCAGTGTACACAAACATCCGGCCTTCTTCACCCTTCTGTTGTGTTTGATGTGCTGGATGGTTCCTATTCCAGTAGTACTTTGGTAGGTGTGAAAAATCAAATGTTTCTGAAGGTAACTATATGTGCGAATATTTCAATAGTTAATAAAGAGGCTAAGAAATAGTCAGAGTTTGGATTTGTGGTGCATTTGGACTGAAAGAGGCAAGTTACATCTCTTGTTTCCTCCTCCTTGACCTTACGCTATGCTAAGCTTAAAATTTCCTGACTGTAGCTTCATATTTCACAGAAAAAGCTAGAGTGGTGTTACGGGGGATGTGTAACTATTTGTTTAAAGATTTATGTTTCTGCACGTACTAATTAAGACCAAGTCAATCTTGATGTCTACAATTGACATCCAGTGTAAAGTAAATGAAATCCGTACGTGTCAGACATCACTGACTGCCAGCGTCTTCCCAGAAGGGGGAATGAAGGTACATAAACAAGTGATTAAATGAAATGGGCATCTGCCTGGCTTAGCAGAAATGAGGTTTGCGGCGTCATGGGACATGGTATGAGGTTTGAGAAGGGATTTCACAGCAGCAATCTGTGAACAGCTAGCAAGCAGATCATATGTTTCATGTTAAGTCTTGCCGCTGAAAGTTAAAGATTTATCTGCATCAGTGCATTGAGATGTGAAAGAATGTAATCATTAAGGTTTTTTTACTGTATTTTTTTGACTGCATTGTAAAGACTTTGGGGTTTGCATTTCTTGAAGTGCATTTATGACTAGACACTGTTTTTCTTAAAGGTGTCACTTCAGTGACAAGCATTAAGTGCAGCTTTTAACAGTTATCTAGCAAAATGACACATATCACAATACAGATGTCATGATTAAGTACATTGCAATACTGTAAGCAACGTGATATATTTTTCCATAGGCCTGTGTTATTTCTGTTCAGGTAGGAGCTTAATTTCTTCCTGTCTCAACTGTCGTTACCATGGAGTGGAGGAGACAGATTGCAACACTGCTGTTGAGCTGTCAGGGGTTTAAACACAACACAAAATGAACCACAGCCACGAATCTTTGTAAACTATTGTTTAACAGTTGATACTGCGTTGAGTCTCAGAAACACTGTGTAGCTAAACCTAATACTGTAATACTCAAGTGTATTGACATTTTCTTACACCCTTTGTTGGTAGTGCTTTATTTGGTTTCACCTGCCATCCTGCATCAGCACAGTCGCAGGTCCTTGTTCGTCATACAGTACATGTCTCTCAATTTGTTTTTAGGGCTTGCCATTTTGCTGATATAACACATCAGACATGATGTAATGTTGGCTGACTATCCTGCATGTGGGTATTTAAAAAGGAAAGGTGTGTGCCGGCTTATCAGAACAGAAACACTTATCTACGTGCTGACTGGGTCTCTGTCTGCATCGCTTTTTTTTTTTTTCTTTGTTCCTCGTACGCCTCTGTCAAAGCATTTTATTGCTCTCTGCTGAAATGTTTATTCAGACTGAGATAGCAGAGATGAATCACACATTTATTTCCAGTGAATTGAAATTGCAGTGTGATATTTCCTGGTGCAGAGTACAGGTGAACTTGTAGCCAGGTTTGTACGGGTGTTTAGCTGGGGTTGAATCCCGGTCATCCTATTGCTGTTGCCATGCCCGACAAGCATGGCAACAGCAATGCAGCAAAAACAGCATGGCTTCTTATTTGGCACAATAGTTGTAACAATAACAGTGGCACATAAAGTATACCACTCAATGTTGTGGTCAATCTATGAAAAAAAAGGCTTCTTGATTTCAGACAAAGGAAGACAAATGCAGGCTTATCGTTTCCTGCCAGTGACTCTGGATTTTGCTGGCTAACACAACAACAACAACAACCATCAGATTCTGTAGCCCTAGCAATTAGCTACCCTCCTAATTAATCTTGTCAAATTAAACAGTAGCTTCATGACTTACACATACGTATTTTGAACCAGTACTTAGCTATGTTTTTACTTTTATCAGTAGCATTACAAGAAGCAGCTGGAGCTTGCTTGAGCGTTGGTGGTGGAGGGTGTAAACTTTTGTACTAGTAATATTATTATTATTATTTCTTTTTCTTTGAGGTTGGTGTCTTTTACAAGCCCCATGTACACTGCTTCATCTTGATTGGACAGTTGCTGCTTTATTGAGGGGTTTAGCTAACGGTCAGTTCTTACCTAAACTGCTCAGTGTCATCTCACAATATTTCTAAATTCTACTTTTCCTGTCCTCAGATGAACCATCTAGCCCCAGTATTGACCAGGACAGCACACACATTCTTGCCTCTGCTGTGATATCTGGAGCGCCCATCATCACCACCATCCCACCCAGCCCCACTTCTCCGTCCCCTCTCATTCGACGCCAGCTCTCACATGACCAAGGTATTTTCGCATTAAAGCAGCAAATCGCTGACAGTTACTGGACTTGGCAGAACAGGTTATGAACAGTTACAAGTAATTGCTTAACCCTCTCTTAATAGATTCTCTCCGTCTCACAATTATTGAGTCAGATTCTGGTACTAAAACGGAGCGATCCAAGTCATATGATGAAGGCCTGGATAACTATCGGGAAGAAAGCAGAGGGTAAGTCACACCTGCCAAACGGAAGTAAAGGCAAACCGTACCCTTTATATACATTTTGATGGGATATTATCGTTAAAACGATTATAGCAAAGAACAAAACATCGATTGTATTTCAAGCATTTGTTGTGATCCTGAAGCTTCTCTTGATCTCATCTAAGAATGTCAGACTCTTTCTCTCATTTTTCTTTCCTTCATCGCTCAGGAGGTCCTTAATACCTGGTCTGAAAAGTCTTAGGAAGGTGAGTCCGACCCGTGTTTGTTTGTTCACTTCCGTTTGTGCTCACCTGCCACATGTTTCCACTTTGAAGGTTTATCAGCTCATTAATTCACACCCAGAAGATAAAAGCAAATGTGATTATGTGAAATATGGACAGCTGTAAACGCAACATCAGACTTCTCTTGTAAGTAATTGATTTAAAGGGTTTAGAAGTTGATTTTTTATGTATTTATTTTATTTTGTTCTTTTTGACTGATGAACATTGGACTTTCTCAAAAGTGGTCTGGGTGTCGAAAGTTGGAACTAATAGTCACACACGTCACTCTCTCTCTCTCTCTTTATTGTCATTTCTGTCAGAAAACATTACAGTCTTCCAAATGCTTTCCTGACTTGATGTTATTTTCTTTCTTGTTACTTCTGTCGCAGGCTGTGGACAGGTCATCTGAAGATTCAGGATCCAGGAGGGATTCTTCATCAGACGTCTTCTGTGACGCCACCAAGGAGGGTTTGCTGCATTTCAAGCAGCTCAGCTCAGACAAGGGCAAGGTGTGAACAGACTCTACATGAGCAGCCATCACATTATATGGCTCACACACTGGCACAGAAAGCAGAGAGCACACAACCATTACATGACATGAACTGTATAATGTAGTTTATAAACAGTAGCAGGGCTGCCCTTGTTTCCAGAGTATTTCTTTGTCTGACTTTCATAAGCTGTACTATATGTTTCACCTGTTTGACCAGTTTGAACTCATGAGAGTGCTTTTGACCTCCTTGTATGAGGTCTCGTGCTGTCTGTGATTATGCCCGTGTGTTATAATGCCAACAAAAGAAACATTTATAGAAAGATTACAGTAAAATTGCTTCATCTTTGCTCTGTAAACTTGTCTCCTTGTCATGACCTATTTCTGCAGCGTGTCGGCGGGGGTATGCGCCCGTGGAAACAGATGTATGCCGTGTTGAGAGGCCACTACCTCTGCCTTTATAAAGACAAAAAGGAGGGGCATGCTCATGCCAACTGCCAAACAGTGGATGAGCCCCTGCCAATCAGCATCAAGGCCTGTCTGATTGACATCTCATACAGCGACACAAAGCGCAAGAATGTGCTGCGGCTGACCACATCGGACTGTGAGTACCTGTTCCAGGCTGAGGACAGAGAGGATATGCTGGCCTGGATTAGAGTCATACAAGAGAACAGCAGCCTGGATGAGGAGGTGAGAATCTTTCATCAAGACTCATGCAACAACAACAAGAAGAAGTTATTCTTAGGGAGCAAGCACATACAGACGCAATTCAAGAGTGGTCCAGTCTCTAGTCGTTCAGAAATACTGTCCACAGGGGCGAAAACATTTGAAGGATTGTACTGCCTTAATCTGAATATTTATATAAAATAATTTGAATCAAATAAACAAACAGCAGCATCTTTTTATGTTCTATGATTTTATTGACACGCTTTACCATGTCAACTTATACAGCTCTTACCAGTGCAGCTGCCTCAGTGTCTTATTACAGGTCACTGCCCCGGTGAGCGTCCTCTGTTATAACACCTGACAGTGTGACATAACCTACTATATGATTGTCCTGTTGTCCTACAGTGACTGTCACATCCCCTTCCTCCCATTTAAGTCATGGCCCTCTTTGCTTCAGCAAGACATTGTTTAAGGATTTAAATTTATGTCCAATTTATGTCTCAGGTCCCCTTATGTTGCTGCTGCTAAATTTATTGCAACCATCTACTGATGTCTGTCAGTGGGTACTGGTGCTGGTAGGCAGGCTTTCCCCCTGATGAGAAATTTAAGCCCATCTTTCCCCTCTTTTTAGGAAGTAGCCACAATGTGCATACTATGGCATACCAAAGGTCTTACCTGTGTCACCTGATAACAGCAGGTTATGTAAAGATCCGTTATGGCCTGGTGGGGGGGGGGGGGCTGTTGCACCTGATGCCTTAAACATCACCTATTGTTTCCCTGTCCTTCCTTCCTTCCTCTTTCTTTTTTTAGAACGCGGTCTTCACCAGCCATGACCTCATCAGCAGGAAGATCAAGGAGTACAACACCTTGATGAGGTAAGGGGTTGGGGGCAGGGACGAAGAAGGCGGAGGTCCTCTCCACTTGGGAGAGCATGAAACACAGTGCTGGATAACTTAGCTCCGTTTGCAAGGCTCATTTTGTGTTCTGTGTCCATGACTCACCCAGCCCGACGGGCAGCAAGACAGAGCCTTCGCCCAAACCCTCACGCCAGTCGCTGAGCATCAGACATACGCTGCTGGGAGGTAAAGGAGAGACCAAAGCAACGAGTCCGCACTCACCCAAACCTGAGCAGGAGAGGAAGAACATGCATAAAGGTAAGAAACAAAACAATTCTCATGTGATATAAGTTTGTCTTTTTCTTAGTGTTTGATATTTTTAGAAAGATAAAATCAATCATAATGCTAAATGTGTCATGGAGTCACAGATTCTCATTGTTGCACTTTGCATGCAGATGACACCAGCCCTCCCAAGGACAAAGGAACCTGGAGGAAGGGCATCCCAGGGCTGATGAGGAAACCTTTCGAGAAGAAGCCATCTCCTGGAGTCACGTTTGGAGTGAGGCTGGATGACTGTCCTCCTGCACAGAACAACAAGGTCTGTATTGATTTGTCATAAAACACCTAAAAGAGTGAACGCGTTTGTGGAGAAACGTTAGAGAATGCTTCTGTATTAAGAGTTTCAGGGTTTTTCTGCATATCACTCTTGTAGATGCAATTTCACCTGCAGTGAGATTTCATGTTTTTACCCTTGCTTTAGCCTTTTGTCCTCCAGGTCCAATGAGCTAAACATTTTCTTCTTTTTTTTCTGTATTCTAGTTTGTGCCTCTGATTGTGGATGTCTGCTGTAAGCTGGTAGAAGAGAGGGGGCTAGAGTACACAGGAATCTACAGAGTGCCAGGGAACAACGCTGCAATCTCCAACATGCAGGAGGAACTCAATAACAAGGGCATGAACGACATTGATATCCACGATGATGTGAGTCACTGTATCGATCGATGTTGCTTCAGTCGATCTCCAAGGTCTCACATTGTAGGCAGAGCTATAGCACCTTGGTGAAACCCTAAAATTATCCTGCATGTTGAATTAACACAATAACCCTTCATAAGCTAATCTCATCTTTTACAGAAATGGAGGGACCTTAATGTGATCAGCAGTTTACTCAAGTCCTTCTTCCGAAAACTTCCAGAGCCGTTGTTCACAAATGGTGGGATGCTTTTTCAAAGGTTGTGCATGCCATCTAGTGGTCAAAAATGTGGACTACATTTTTCATTTTCATTTTCCTTTGCTACCTGCAGAGAAGTATGCAGATTTTATAGAAGCCAACAGAACAGAAGACCCAGTGGAGAGGCTCAAAGTGCTCAAGAGACTGGTGAGTTGCCCTGACAATTCATTTTGTCCCTTCCTTGTTGGATATTATTTTTATTATTTAAAGTATTTACTCTTAAATTGTTAAGGTTTGCTTTTTTACAACCTGTTCACACCGTGTATTGGAGAGCTGTAAACAAAAGAAAAAAAATCCTATCTTACAGCTTCATGAGTTGCCAGATCATCATTATGAGACTCTAAAGTTCCTCTCAGCTCATCTGAAAACGGTGGCTGAAAATTCAGAGAAGAATAAGGTGCGTAAGAAATGTCTTTATTTTGACTTACGTTTTCATCAGAGAGTTGCAAATGTACAATGAAATGTTGGTTTCTTGTTTACAAGATGGAACCAAGGAACCTAGCCATTGTGTTTGGTCCAACTCTGGTGCGGACCACAGAGGACAACATGACCCATATGGTGACACACATGCCAGACCAGTACAGGATAGTGGAGACCCTCATTCAAAATGTGAGCATCAGGTTTTTAACTGCTAAAAGGTATCAAACCATATTTCACATGTGAAATACAAAAACTTGATTTTTAATGCTTTTGTTTTCTGTCCTCTAGTATGACTGGTTTTTCACTGAAGAGGGAAATGGAGATCCAGTGGTGGGTACAGACATCATTGCCATTTAATTATGCTCTTCCAGCTCTGTTCCCTCTAGTTCAAATACTTTATTCTTCACAAAAAGAGCAATTTTACGCAAAAAATTCATTCAGACAACTACAATCAACCCAGAAGTACCCTCTAACATACCTCTTGCTGTTGGTTTCACTTACCCAAACTTACTTAGTGAGTAGGACAATGAAGGATTGTTTACTGAAGGTGTCTAAAGAAGCAGCGAGTGTTTTCAAGCTGTGTTACATTTGCTCCTTTCAGACCGTGTCCCAGGAGGAGAGCGCAGTGGAGTCTCAGCCCGTCCCCAACATCGACCACCTGCTCACCAACATCGGCCGTACGGGCACATCGCAGGGTGAAGTATCAGGTAACACTTTGGCAGACCAGCTCTTTGGTGGGTTAACCCTTCTCTGCCCTTTCTCTGCTGTGCTCAGAGAGGCACTGGTGTGTAAAGTGGTGACGAATGTTGATAACGCTGCTTCTCCTCGTAGGCCAAGCTCACCCTCTGCTTCTTTGGCTGTTGCCACTAGATAGAAATGTCTATGGCTAACCTTGAGTCCAAATGCCTGTGTGGGTTTCAGTTGGCAATTTATTTGCATCGCTGAAAACTGAAAGGATGCAATAAATTGTTATGTTTTCTCCATTCGCTTTAGGAGATTTGTCCCCTCCTCCTCTTTCTCCTCCTCTGTATTTGTCAGACTTTTAAACACTTAATAGATTTAGATGTCATTTTCCTCTTTCAATCCCTCTGCCCTTTAATACCTTGTTTTGGTCAATCTCCACTATTGGGCTGTGTTTTCTCCCCCTCCTTTATCCTGCCTACTGTTGCACTAATACGGCATGTTCTTTCCCACGTCAGAAATAGATGTTTTTACAGTGAAAGGCGACCTCTGATTCCTCTGTCTCTAGTGAGGCTCTGTCGGGTGTCCTAAAGGCTTTCCCAGCATTCACACATACTGATCTTGACACAGGCCAAGTGGGAGGAGTCTATCGCACCATGATGACACTGATGGACTCTATAATGTCCGTGATGGACAGCTGGAACTGTAGGAAGAAGGAGGATTGTTGCCCCCAGTGTAGCTGCCTAGTCTGCAGGAACCCGCAGCTCTATTAAGTGCAAGAAATGCCAAAGAGAAACAAAAGAATTAAACAAAGAAAACGTGAGGAAAATGGGAAGCGAAGCGGCTACACGGTACTGTACAGTGTCCGGTGTTGTAGGTTTTCTGTCAGAGTTTACACAACACAGGCCGGTGCTACTGTCTGAAAGGCTCTCCGCTGTCTCTCCTCACTATCTCGCAAGCTTGCCAACAGGAGAGATAGCATGGTATGGTTTTTACGTCACCAGTCAGTGTGCACTTGCATATTGTGCCATCATCTGTATTGTAAGGGGTGTATAGGGGGGCTTGGCTATGTCACACCAAACAAAAAGCAAATTTTAGCTAGAAACGACGGATGATTTAAGTAGATGTGATTACAGAGCAGGTGAGGACTGATTGTAGGTTTTCCTTGCTGACACTCTCATTCTCATGTAGAGTCCTCTCTTTTCATATAGCTAGCCCCTCTGTTACCCCCCTGTCACTTGTCCTTTGTTTTTTGGTTTCTTCCATAGCCGTCTCTGTCATCATCGTGTCACTGCTGTCACGGCAGCTCACATCCCCTCACACTGCTTCCTCAGTTCAGCTAAAAGCCATTGTCAGTCAGGGGATCAATGTGTTACAATATGTTTGCTTACTTCCTCTTTGATCAGTTAGTTGTTGACCCACAGTATATTACTTTTTTTTTCTCCCAGTTTTAGACTACTTTCTTCAGACTGCTTGTTTTTTAAGCCTGGGGTTTCCAGTGTTTAGGTTGACAGATGAATGGAAGGGGTCATATTACTTTCAGACTCTTCTATTTTTTTTTTACTTTTTACTTTTCATGACTTCTTGAAGGTAATATTCAAATGAAACAGTATGAGAAGGAAACTTCAATCTTATTTGAGCTCTTGGACTTGTTGCAGTCCAAATTAGTTGATTGATTTTCTTAAGAATTCACTGTCAAACAAAATTTTATACCTTTTAACCCAAAATAAACTTTAAGAAAATAAAGAGAGTGCAGAAAAAAGATTTGTCACAAAAGCTATTTTACTAGCTCTTGATGAGTTTCCAATTTAGAAATGGACAGAGTTTTCGTAAGACAGCTACGACGGCAGGTTGAAAGTAGATAAATCTGTAAACCAATGATGTTGTGAACCACTGGTTTAGACCAAATTTAACTTAGGAGAACCATGACTTATAGTGTTACAAGGAAATGAGTTTATTGAAACCACATCCAGCCAGTCTGTGGTGTCAGATGTTTTTCTGATGCGGTTCAAATCTGCATACTTCCATATCCTTTTCTAACTTCAGTCGCCATCATTGTGTTGCATGGCACTTTGTCAGCCTCACTGTTAAGCTGCTCTTCAATGTACTTGTTGTGTTCATTGCTGAAGTTGCACTCAGTATCACTTAAGAAACTTGAGGGAAGTTTGGAGGTATCTGTACCCGACTTTCTGGGCTCGATGTTCAGGTGTGTGTCAGGGTTGGAGAAAGAATGTCACATGCCATGTAGATGTGGATCTGAGTGTAACGTAGAGCTCATCTGTCCCTGTGTGAAGCATGGCCTCTTGTCTGCTCATGTCTGTGCTCATTTGTCATCAGTCTTGTGTTTTCTCTTTGTTTCACTCTTTACACGATCTTCCTCATCAACACGGTTCTGTTCTTGTTTCTTCCTGATTCATGTTCCCACGAGGCACCTCCTTGATGTGATTGATTGCGTATAATTGTCTAACTTGTCCCATTTCTTCTCTCCTTTACCCACAGATTCACCAACTAGTGACTCAGCTAAATCAAAGGTGAGTGTGTGTGAGCCCAGTGTTAACCCTCTCAGGCCACTGGTAGTGTAGGATGACAGGAGGTAGGTAGACAGATCGGTCCCACCTCCAGTCAAGACCGACATCGAATAAACTTACACTGAGAGTTTCACCCAAATCATGAAAAACAGCATTTTCTTACTCAATTCTGTCTAACACTTGCCCAGGTGGTACAGATACCCACTTTTTCTGTGTCTAAGCCAATATAATGGAATAGAATTTCATTTGTCACATATGTATTATCATGAAAGATTACCAGCAAGATCACACCTAAGGTTTTACTGAAAGCTGTTGTGCAACAAGGTTGCACTTATTGAGGGATTTACTGTTGGTGGCCTCACACACCTGTCTGCTGGATCTACTTTCTACAGAAGAAATAGTCACAGCGAAAATTGTTGACATGCTGTACTGTTGATCATTCAGTGACCAGGATGCTGCTTCTGTTGAGCTTTTTTTTTAAAAAAATGAAATTTCTCAGCAGAAATTACAAATATGCCTTCAGATCCAAAGTATCAGGATTTAAGCAGAATTTTCATAACTAGAGGTCCCAAAAAATAGACAAATAAAACCAAAACTGCCTGCATAGATGGGCACCTCCTGGACTAAGCAAGAAAATATGTTCTTTGTCATTTGGGTGAATTGATCCTGTAAGTTTATGAAGTGACTGGAAATCCAGTGAGCTAGAACCACTTTTCATTTCTGCTTCATGGCACATTAAACTTAATACTTGTGGCTAAGGAGCTCAGGATTATGAAGTTGCTTTTTATGAGATAAAAACACTTGAGAAAGTGTCATCAGCAGGAGCAGGTGCTTTGCATCACTGCACTGCTAACATGTGGCTGCCTTTTTCGTCAGCTCAGTCGTGCCGGAGCTAAGGCTTGAGCAGGGACGCTTCAGTTCATGCTGTGCTACTGCTTCTCCTGCTTCTGCTTTAAGGCTGGCATGGAAAAACAAAAAACATTGTGCTCTCTGTTAATGGCGCCTGTTAATGTTCCTCTCTCTGTCCATTTCTTTGGTTTGTGGTGCTTCAAAGGAGCTCGTGGAGAATAGGTTTGAGTCTCCAGAAAGGGTTGAAGGGTTTCTTTTCTTTTCTTTTTGCCGTGTTCCTTCATTGTGTTTCTCAGCATTGGAAGTACTCATTTTGGTATCCCCCCTGCTCTCTTCTCCTTCGTCCTGCAGGGTTCCTGGGGCTCAGGGAAGGACCAGTGCAGCCGAGAGCTCCTGGTCTCCTCCATCTTTGCTGCAGCCAACCGCAAAAGAAAGAAGTCAAAGGAGAAGCCTCAGCCTAGCAGTTCAGATGATGATTTAGATGCTGTGTTCCCCAAAAAGGAAATCCCTGGTCAGAAGCCAAACCACCACAGCCTCCAGACCGAGGTACAGAGCGAAAGTCGTCCTGGCCCCAATGCTAAACCCAATCCAAAGCAACCAGTACGAGTAGAGGAAAGGAAAGAGAATGGAAGAACTGTGGAGCTCACGCCTAAAGCTAAGAGAGAGCACAGAAACTCCTTATTCATGAAGGAGAAGACTCCGTCCAGACACCCCCCACCTTCCCCCTCGCCATCCCCACAAATCTCTGGCTCCCAAGCAGTTCCTCAGGGAAAATCCTCCTTGTCGGATCCTCCATCCCAGCTTGATGAAAACACCTCAGACCTCGGGACCATGAGCTCTGGAGCATCAATGCCGCGGTCGAGACCAAAAAAGTGGAGTGCAGGAACATCAGCTGATTTTCCTGCAGGAGCATGTGTCGGATTGGGAGCAGGTCCAGGGGCATCTGCTGGTGCGGAGGTGAGCTCCATCACCTCTGACTACTCCACCACTTCTTCCATCACATTCTTGACTGGTGCAGAGTCCAGCGCACTGAGTCCAGAGCTGCAAGGCGGGGAGGAGGCAGATGATGAACGCAGCGAGCTCATTAGTGAAGGCCGACCCATGGAGACAGACAGTGAAAGTGACTTTCCAGTTTTTGCTCCAGGCGGTGGCAGCAGCCAGTCTACACCCTGCCCAGAGCAAAGTCTGGAAAAGAGTGGACCACGAAGAGGTGGAGCAGCCGAGGGGAGCACCACACCAAAACTGGAAGCGCGGCGCCTTTTCCCGTCGCACAGGATGATTGAGTGCGACACGCTCTCTAGAAGGTGGTCCCTGAGACATAAGACAGACAGTGAGTCATCAGTAGAGGGAGTAGCTGGGAGTGGGGAGCGCAGTGAAGGTAGGGCAGAGTCTTCTACGCGACTCTCTCGAGTCCTGGAGGTGATGAAGAAAGGGCGGTCAACAAGCAGCCTCAGCTCATCCTCACGCAGCGAGTCGGAGCGTCCTGAACCAGCCTGGCACCTTAAGATCACAGAACGGTTCAAGTTCAGGTTACGCACATCTGCTGATGATATGTTCACCCAGAAGAACCGAACTCCAGACGCTCGTGGGAAGAAGAAGAACATCCGCCGGAGGCACACCATGGGGGGGCAGAGAGACTTCGCAGAGCTGGCGGTCATCAATGACTGGAGGGAGCAGGGTGGCGTGGACCAGGCAGCCGAGCTGTCGGCTCTAGACCAGCTCAAGCCGCGATGTTCCTCTCAGGACCTCTCCATCCGGGACTGGATCACTAGAGAGCGGTGCAGAGGCTCCAGTTCGAGCGTGGAGGTTGCTCCCAAAGCCGTCCCTGAAGATGATCAACCAGATGCCCAGGATGTAGCTCCAGAAAAACCTCCTCCTTGTGCATCTGCGGGCACACAGCTGCTGTCGGGTGAGCACGTTAACGGTAGTGGGCTACAAGGCAAAAACAAAGCCAGCCTCGGGGCAGATGCTCACCCACACAAACTGTCTGGAGCACAAGTTGTCCGCTCACGGTTCTACCAATATCTGTGAAACTGCAAGAGTGGTCTTGTCTAACGTATTTGTATAGATTTTTATTATTTTTTGTTTTTTTAAAGAATGAGTGCATAAACGTATGAATGTGAGCATTTTAGCTAAGGTTACTGCACAATATTTTTTCTACAAAGTATACTTAATGTATCTACTGTACATACTGTGTATAGGCTCATGTTATTGTTACTGGTTGAAGAGATGTTTATGTGTGAAATTCCACCGACATGTTGGCTATACTGGAACAGATGTGGGAAAAAAAAAAAAATAACAACTCAGACTTCCTCCTGCCCTACTAATACAAGAATGTGACTTTTTTTGTTGATTTGTGGTGTTAATAGGACAGAAATGGACTCTCTGTATTGTTATACAGCACTAAAAGAAGAGTCAGCCCGACTATGAGAATGCAGGAGGAAGAATAAAGTTCAGTTCTTCCTGTGATAAGCGGTATGAAGAATGTATTGCTCTCTTTGGACTAACACTAGTTGCTTGTGACAATATTGTCATTTTCAAAACAATATGTATGTGTTTTTATTTGCCTGTACTTGAAGTATGTGGATGTAACTGAAGGCTGCTTTCTGTGCTGGGTGCTGTGGGAAGTTTGTTTTTTCACAGTACAGTCACAACAGCCAGATATTAGCTTGAGGGACTGGAGGATTATTATAGTTATATCAAATAAAGACTGAAAAAAAACAGTAATGAAATGCTGATACTATAGTATGTATTGCTTGGTACAGTAGTTTTTTATTTCCAAACATTGTCTGATTATAGTCCAAAAAGTAAGTTATTACATACGTTTGAATTCAGCAAGAAAAAGTGCCTCTTTTTTCCCCTCCTTTTTTTAAAACTGTTTTTACCAACAGTTGTCAAAGATGGGAATACATTTTCCAAAATATTTTTAGGAGAGAATAACCTCACAGGCATTCCAGAGACTTTTCATTTAGGTTTGTGGTTTTTCCTAGTTAAACCCACAACGACATCAGAGCATTCAAATTTATGTCCATGTCTTTGTGTCATTGCTCCACCAAACCCCCTGACCTCCTTTTTTTGAAGTGCAGTAAAATGTATGGGTGCTTAAGACCTGGGAGAAAAAAAATAGATAAATAAAACAACAAACCCATCTTTAAAAACTGCATGAGACGATGTTTTCTGAACAGTGAATATCTCGCCTGTGTAGCGCAAAACGTGGGTGCATTGCCCTCCCTCAACAAACACTGGAAATAAATAATCTTTATTAAATTTTTGCATCTCTTTGGCGTCATCCTTGCTGCGTTTAACCTAACATGGCACACTGATTTACTGAAAGCTGAATTGCTTTGGGTTTTATATATATATATAAATAAAAGCAGCTGTTGTTTGTTTTGTTTTATGAGTGTGATTGTTAAGGTGGTGTGAAATTCAATACAGAATTTTAAAAACCTGATCCTTACAGACTTATCCTTATTATTTATCCATAGTGCTGGAAGGATAAAATTGAGGTAAGCTTCAGGTGGTTACCAGTATATAACATAAGAAAAACTTTGATTTTCCAAATATAAAAGCAACCAGCATCTGCAATGGAAACCACTGTGTGAGTGTGTTTGATAAAGGCCCACAATAAAAGACAGCAACAAAGGGATGTTCGGGGGGAAAAGCCAGTCAGGGCCTTAAAAGTAATTTAAACCCCATGTCTACTACACCTTACAGCGAGAGAGAGCGAATCATAATGGGTTGTAAAAAAAATCACTTCTAACAGCTAACAAGTAAAATGGAGAAAGAGAAAATAATGTTAGAGATTGTCAACATTGTGTCCTCCATGATGGGTTTTGTCCCCTTACAGCAGCCGAAGTGGAAGGACGCTAAAGGCAACTGTTTCCAATCAGTGTGTGAGGCTGAAATTACTGGAATATAATCCAGTTTTTTGGGTTGGCTCATAGCCTGCAGGCAGTACTTATTAAAGAAGACACGTTAACTTACATAAGTTAAAGGGAATTTCAGTACTAGACAAGAGCAGATGAATGTATGAAGATTTATGTGTCAGCAGGGCTGAGGACACTGAGATCATGTCCTGGGAATACAGCAATGATATAGTGGACAGAGGAAAACAAACAAACAACAACAACTTCTGATGGGGATCGTATTGGGGGAAAAGCAAAAATTTATTCAAGATGTCTAACTGGCTCCTGTGTTATCTGTTGGAAGTGTGTATTTAAAAAAATAATAATAAAACCACACACATAATACAGATAAAGCAGAGACACGATAACACAACAACAACAGATATGAAAGATTTAAAGATCCAGTGTGTAGCATTTAGTGGCATCTGGTGGTGAAGTTTCAGACTGCAACCAGCTGAGGGCACCTCGCCCACCCGCCCCTGAAAAACATGAAAAGTTCTCCCAAAACCTGAGTGATTAGTTTGTCTGTGAAAGAGGACCGCAGTAGATATAAAAGACTCATCTTAAGGTAACAAAAACACAATAATTATTAAAAAAACACTTTAAGGTTACTGGTTATTATAGAGAATCTCAGCATATGAAAGAACAGAGAATATAATGCCTAAAATAGGCCTACAGTAAATATAATAAAAAACAAAATGAAACCTAAAATAGCTGGAAAAATAAAACAATCACATCAAAAAAAGAAAAAGTTCACAATTTTTGTAAATATGGAAATAATAAAATATAATGAAAAATACTGTGGGGACTGAACAGGCTAAATAGCCTACAGTGTTTAAACCGTACCACAGTGTCTGCATTGTCACAACGTGGGAATGTGCGCATGATGACAATTCACGTAACGAGCTGCCTCATGCTGACTCAGTGATGTAACGTGAACACACTCTCAGTGTGTTTGTCCTCAGAGCTCCAGACAGTCTCCACACTGCAGCAGGCACAGAGTGAGCTGCGGCCCCAGACCTCCACCTGACATCCGCACACCTGAGGTAAGCAAGGCTTTAAGTTATGGCTGACGGGAGCTAAAAATCAAACATTCACAGTGTAAATGTTTTTAATTAATTACTTCTTTTCTGCAAGGCTCATTTTCCCACTTGATTTTATCCTCTGTAGTTGTAAAATACTGGAGAAAAATATTAATTTAGGTCGACCGTTTTTAACATTTGGCTGAAATGAGAAACTACTAAATACGATGTGTTTTGTTACTCTCAAACAGCAGTACTGTGTAAAGAAATAAGCATAACATGAAGCTGTTACGTGGAACCAGAAGAACAGGTTTGACCACATGTGGTGTTGTGCATAAAGAGACAAAAGTAAAGATGCAAAGGAGACAAAAGACAGGTTGATTTCCTCAGCTGTCCAATGAGAGCGAGAGAGCGAGATGTCTGCCATAGTTTTTCGCCACTATCTTATTTCACCATTAACATCCAGTTGACCATGAAAAGCTAAAATGTAAATACTTTCAGGTATGCATATGTAGCACGCCAACAGCCTCCGGAGGTAGTGTAGGCCATACTGTCTCATAGCTTCAGTTTAACCCTCTAACATGAAAACCAAGACCAAAAGAACCCCCCAAAAAGAAAAAAAAATAGTCAAAATGAAATAAGCAATCAATCAATATGTTCTCCACCAAGTCACTGAATAAAACTAAAAGTTTACATAAAACCTGTGTTACTTTCTGAGGCAGGTGTTCAATAAAACACAGGCCTTGCTGCAACATTTAAGCCGACCCTTAAACTCCAGGATGAAAAGTTTCACAACAACAACAAACTTGTTTTGTGATTTTTAATCCCTCACTCAACTACTTAAGTTTAACTTTACATTCCAGTTGACCCTTACTTCAGACAAAATTTAAAATTGTTACATTTGCTGCTACGCCTCATAGTGTGGGTACTTTATTTCTTTAAGACGAAACCCCACAGATTTAGCATTGCACTCCTGTAACAAAAATGCCCCATGTTCAACAGCTGTAATATAGAAGTTATGTGCAGAGTAACACATCAATAATTATAATCCAGTAATAAAAATTATACTGCATCATGCATACTGTTGGTACTTGAAGTATATTTGATGCTGATGCTTTTGTACTTTTAAATAAAGTTTTAAATGCATGACTTTTACCCGTAAAGCTTACTTTAAATTTATTTACACATCTTCACTTTCACCTTCTATAATCCTCCTTCTCTCCTGAAGGGATGATGTCTGTCTACCTTCTCCTCCTCCTGCTGCTCCTCCCTCTGGTGGCAGCTCAGACCTATCACTGGGGTCCCTGTCCCACTCCTAAGGTGCAGCCCAACTTCAACCTTCAACAGGTAAAACACACTAAATCTTTCACTCGTGCACACTATCCACTGAGCTGCACAGAGCTAACGGAGCCCCTCTCTTGACAGTATCTCGGCAGGTGGTATGAGATCGAGAAGCTCCCTGCTTCCTTCGAGAGAGGGAAGTGCATCGAAGCCAACTACGCCATAAGGAGAGACGGTACCATTCAGGTGCTGAACTCTCAGTTCTAGTGAGTACTGGGGGGTTTTTGTTGTGGATTCTGGCTTCACGATACATTTGATTTGATGTTCAATGTTAGAGATTCTACCTGTGAAACAAACCATCCAGCCCTGTACATCCTTTCCAGAGAACGAGAGGACTGATGCCACTTTCGTATCTGCAGGCTAAATACAAAGCTAGAGGCAGTTAATTTAGCTCAGCACAAAACAATGTCATTACAACTGTGAAGATGTCAGATAAAAGAGCCTGTCACAGAACGTTAGCATCACTATCACTATAACCTGCGAGGTTTTGGTGAAACAGACCAGGAACTATGAACGTGCAAACTAACAAATAAACTAGGCGTCGCTTTTGACTCATGTTTCACTCAAGTCAAACCATGTCACCACATCTCACCTCACTGAGGTCAAGGGTCAACAACTCAGAATGTGAATGACTTCACTAAATCATCATAAGAAGTAAATAACACATGCAGCTATGTAGCAAACTCTTTCTAGCCTAATTTCCCATCAGGGGGCAATGGGACACAAACTTTGCTTACATGTTGACTGGGTCATCAAAATGTCACAGCAGGAGGACTTACAAGCAAGTAAGATGGTTCACTTTTCTTGTAAGGACCAACACATTATTAAGAATTTGCTCTGAAAGCCCAATGACTGAAGACCTGGTGGACATCTCCTTTAATCCAGCAGAGGAAAGATTAACTTTTGCTTTACATAGTATGTACTGTAGACAAAACAATGTCTAATGGGACAAATTGGGTCCGTCTCTGCGATTGCTGTGTTCATGTGTTATTGTTTTCTCTGCCTCTCAGTAAAGACAAGGTGAGGGTAGCAGAAGGGACAGCAGTGGTTGCAGACCCGAGAGAATCTGCCAAACTTGGCGTCAGCTTCTCTTATTGTAAGTAGTCTTCTTCATCCTAATCGTCTTCATATTTTGCCTGACTGTTGTCCCTTTTTCTTTCATTCTTCTGTCAGTTTTTGGATTGGGGGCAACAAAAGACAGGGAAAGTTATGGTATTTCCAGATGTAAACACTGGCTACCAAAGGGGTTTCCTCGAAAGACATCAGACATAGCAGACTCCACTCATCGTCCTCATTCACAGGAGAGCACACATACCCTGTGAATGAGGACGCGTCTGCTGACATGTGATGCAGCAGCCTCAGACAGACAGGCTTATTGTCAATACAAATGCACTGTCTGTCTCGTCAGCGAATCATCTATTCTGGTCCAACAGTAGATGTTTACGTCTTTTTTTTCAGCCAACTCGAGTGTGACATCAGTGCTGCGGCTGTTCAGGGCGACCAGGTTCAAGTCTGACCTCCAGTGATGTAAAAATTTTCGCTTTTAATTTTGAAAACAACCTCAGAGTGGGTGCACATGTGCGCACAGTTGAGCAGTTGAAGGTGTATGCACAAAATAAATCCTAAAATTTAAACTCAGACATGAGAGACTGTGGTCTGTGTGTAGATCGTTACACATTCAAAGTGCTTTTTTCAAAATAAATAAATAAATCAAAATAACAGGATCAAGTCAGTGCAGTCTCTTGCTTCAGATTTTAACCATAACCTTCCTCTTTTCTGTAATTCTATACAATTTAAGCTTGTTCCGTATAAATTTTTTAATTGTGCTCTTGCTTAGGTTGCCGCTGCTTTACAGTTCTCAGCAATATTGAATGGATTTATTTTGTAAATCGATTTTTAAAACTGTGCTTTCGATACATGATTTATTGCCAGTACACCTTCATGCCTCTGACTTTTTCTCCCAGTTACTCCCTACAGCCCCTACTGGGTTCTGACCACTGACTACACCAGCCTGTCCGTCGTGTACTCTTGCACGGACATCCTCCGCTTGTTCCACGTCGACTACGCCTGGATCCTCGGCCGGTCGCGCTTCCTGCCTCCAGACACCGTGCGTTATGCCAAAGAGCTGCTGATCAGTGAGGGAATCGACCTGTTCAGGATGAAGGCCACAGATCAGACGGGCTGCAAGGATAATTAGGGATGCATGGAGACTCCCACTCATGGCACCTGCACTGCACTCAGAAGAGGCAGGGTTGAATACTTGATCAGCAGGACTGTACTGTTAACTACAACATCTTCAAACTTACTAACCATCAGCTCAAAGTTAAGAGGAAATACAGGAAAACGTTGTCCTGTTGAACAGCACTTATTTTCAAACAGATGTGTATCGCAGGTATAGCATTATTTGCTTTGATTTTCATTACTTTTCCAGCATCATGTCGTAACTCTTCCTCACTGACCAAAAGTACTCCAGTGTAACAGATATGAAAACATTTAAAGATATTTTTACATTTTAATTCTGTAGTAACTGATCAGTACTTTTAAAAAAGTGGAGGGAAGGAGTTTGTAAAACCTGCATGACATCAACTCTGAACCTCAGTGAAGTTACGTAACGTTACTCATTGTTCTTTAGGAATATATTGTATTTTGATATTCTAGGACATCATATTGTGTAAACAAGAATGTTTGTGGTGATGGTCTTTTTAATTTTTAATTTTTATTAAATCTGTATTCATGAAGCAGTTACCTGGCTGTCTGTATCAGTGAGCATCAGTGGAATATAACTGAGCACATTTACTGCAAGTATCTCAAATTTGTACTTCCTCTCACACATATATATATACATATATATACATACACACACATATAGGAAAAAAAAAGATGCATGAACAGATTTTACACCACTTGGAAATATCAAAGCACGCCTCTGTGTAAATACAGTCTGATCTGGGCAAAACTTGACTGTGTTAGATAGAGAGAGAGAGAGAGAGAGAGAGAGAGAGTGTGTGTGTGTGTGTGTGTGTGTGTGTGTGTGTGTGTGGTGGAGGTCCACTGGCTGTTCCTCCACTGAGCCCCTCACACTACAGACCACAGTGAACCAGTAGATGAACAGCAGCGTCTCTCTGCACAGCTTCACAAACTGTTTTCAGGTAACCAGATTTCATTTATCTCGGTATCGTCTTACTCCTACATAATTAAGATAAACTGCACAAGAGTTTGCTTAAGAGGGATTAGCATGGTCTCCACATTTATGCAGTATAATCATCTCTGATAGACTGACCACTGGGCTAAAACTGAGATCATTACAGACATTTTGTTCATTTAGGAGGGCAAGATGAAGCTGGTTTGGCTCAGTGTTCTGCTCTGCCTTTTTGCCTGTCATCTCAGTGGTAAGTTTTCTTTTTTTTTTTAATCTAAACTAGACTTCAGGGTTAATATTCTCTTGGAGGCAGCTGAAGTTTAGTATGTTTTGTTACAGCAAAGATGTGCATTGGGGAGGTAATAAAACCCAATTTGACATATGGATGCTTACTTGCTTATTGTCAAAATAGCTGTGTATGACTCAGGTATGTTTCTCCCAGATGTGACGGTGCTGCATCTACAAGAGAACATTTGTTTTTGGTGACTGCATTAGTACAAAGACGACTTTGTCCGACGATGAATTCTTCAGACTGTGTGTGAGAGAGTCAGAGAGAGAGAGGAAGATATGGTCAGCGATAATATTTGAGAAGGGAGCAGGTATCCTGCAGTCCCCTGGGAAAAAGCTCAGTTTTTCCACACTTGAATCCTGTCTTTGTATTTGGGAAGCCGTGGAATGCTTGGGAATGTTAATTTTTTCCTCTCTCCTCCTCCTCACAGAGGCCAGAGTCATCCCAGAAGGAGGTACTGTATATAAATAACATCTTAGTTTGCCTTCACATTTTGCAACAAACACAAAATGTCTAATACCTTGTATCTGTACACATTAGTCATTCTGAATGTGCGTCAGTTATTATAGATAATTTTACCTCTCCTGCACTTCCTCTTCTGTTCTATTTTATTCAACTTGAAATCCAAAAATGAGCTTTTCTGGGCTCTTCCATAATTTAAGTAAAATGTGTACAGACTGGCCTAACTTGTAATGTGATTTAAGTTGTGTCTTGTCCTTGCTTGACCTGTTGTGTGTCTTTTAGTGCCATATGATGAATCACCAGCTGTTCCCTACTGGCCCTACTCCACCTCTGACTTCTGGAACTACATTGAATACTTCAGATCCATCGGTGCCTACAACCGTATCAACGAGATGGCCCGGGCCTTCTTCGCCCATCAGCACCTTGGAGACACTCTGGGATACGAGACCAATGCGGGACATGAACACTGAAAGGGGAGTTGAATGGAGCAGGAAGACTGGGAAGGAGCTGATGAGGAAATATATACTTTGAGAGAAAGCGAGAAATAAGAGGAAATTAATATAGAAATTCAATGTAAAGCATAGCAAGTATATGACTGTTGTAGTTTAGATGTACATGTAGAATAGAGTATATATCCCTTTTGTAGGACTGTATGATATCTCCTGTGCCACAAATTAATAAACATTTTTCAAATATGTGATGATCACCGGCCAATGATTTGTCTCAAGCTTCATTTAACGTCTCTTTTCCTTCATTTTATTATTTTTTTTCCTTCTCTCTTATATACTTCCCTACATACATACTTCTATTTATTCAGTTTAATATTTACAGGAACAAGATGTCACAATCTGTTGTCACAAGCTAAAAATAAAACACGTCAATGAAAAGGTAAAATAAAATGACAATACCATATACAAATATAAACATTAACATATAATTCAATAGCAAATTGAAAATAATTACTATATAATAATTAATAATAATTACGGTAAGTAAAAGCGGACCCGATGGGAGAAGCTGCTGGAGGCAGCCGAGCCCAATTTCCTGCTGCACACGGTTGTTTTGAATACATCATCAATGGTGCTAAGAAGCTAACTCAGCCAGGCATTCAAAAAGCTGTGTTCGTCTACTGAACTGAAAACATAATGAAACCCGCGGTGGACGAGATGTTTCCTGAAGGAGCTGGACCGTACGTGGACCTAGAGGAGGTAGGTTAACAGGCTCGGAGCGAAAAAGTAACATAATAATAACAAAACAAAACAAAAACTTGCTAATGCTAACTTAGTGAGAGTCAAAGTTATAAACTCAGCTAGCTACCGTTACACTCTGAAAATAATGCTGTCGATACTCACAGCATTTGCGAGACAGTTTTGCGTCTTTTTTTAAAAAAAAAAGTTTTAAAGTTTTTAATCGAATCGTATGAACAATATGTTTCAGTTCATGTTTGTTTTTTCTTTTTTCAAAGAGCGTGCAAAGAGCATGATCCTGTGAAGGTTGTTTGTCCATATGAAACTGGCATTTAACGCTACTGTTTTTCATTGGTGGCAGTTTTCACATCATTTATTTGTCCCCTGTTGTTTGCCTGTAATGATGCAAGAGTGTGTGATTTGCTTGTGCTGTAAAACTGGTTGCACTGCTTCGTGTCAACAGGCAGGGGGCAGCAGCGGTCTGCTGATGGATCTGGCAGCCAATGAAAAAGCAGTGCACTCAGACTTCTTTAACGGTAAACCAGCTTTTCTCTCACACACATACACACAAACTTGGTACACGCACCTAAATTGTAATCTCTAGATCTGATCAGCTTCGGTGAGAAAACAAGCGACCACACGATCATTTTCATTTTTAATAATGGGCTTTCCTCCTCTGCTTCCAGACCGCAGACGCGAAGCACAGCAGGAAATGTTTATTTACCTCCTGCTCACTTTTCCAGCAGCTGGGAAAAAAACATGAGACTTGGTCTTGAGAACTTGCAGCATGTATTGACCAACACAATGTGACCTATACTGTGCATTTGCCAGGCAAAATACTGCTAATGTGTCCTCTGTGTCCCTTGTATTCATTGACCATGTGTCTCTCACTCACTCAGGCACTCACAGTAAACACTGTCCAATTCAGGAGCTTCTCTTACACTGCTCTTGTAACAAAGGTTAACCTGTTGTACCAAAATATTTTTTTCAGTGTTGGCCTTTGGAATAAGGGAATCTTAGTTTTTGAATGAGCAGTAGAGACTAGCAGCAGACTCTGCTGGTTCTAAGTTTTACTCGCACCATGTGTTTGTGGAATTATTTTTCTTGGTATGCACATATAAACAGCAAATGAGTTTAAAATATTCCACTATTTTTTTTCCAGTAAGAGGAAAGTTTAAAGAGAAGAAGTATTAGTGTAAGCGCATTATCCAGTGTCCACATTGTCTTTTCAAGTTAACCCGCAAAAATCCTGTTGTTCCCCCGTAAACACCAGTTTATGTGTGAGCATCGCACACACAGGCAGTGCATGAAAACACTAACCTAATCGGTTTTCCGTCTTGCAGTGTTAGCTGCGGGCAAAAAAATAAAAAAAATCAATTTTGGCTCAGCAGCACATGACCTAGAAAGAAAAGAGCTGATTGTGAAAAAAGAAAAAAAAAGAGAGGAAAAGAGGAGAGGAGGATGGTAAAGTGAGTTTATAGCTGCTGTCAGACTGAAACACAGCAGGACACCTTGCCAGTCAGCTGCTTTAAACACTCGTGCACACACACACACACACACACACACACACACACACACACACACACACACACTCCTTTAGATCAGTTTGGCTGGTACTTAAAACTTCCATTCGGTGTTGTCTCATGTATGGTACGTCCTAGCTTGTGCTACTAACAGGAATTTGAGTCCCATAAGGGCCCTTCATGCTGATGACTGCACTCAAAGTATTTTAATGCCATGTTTCAGTCCGGAGTAGATACAGTTCGTACATGTGATTAGACTGAAACTGTGTGTGCCAGAAATCATTTGCAATGCGGTAGAATTTATTAATAGTATTTTGGTTGGCACTAATCAGACCCTGGAGGTGTAGACACTCATCTTTTTATACGTGCATACCAACCATTTGACATTAGGTGGACTGTTCTTTTAAAAAGGGCATACACAGGTCCTATTTCTGTTACCTAAGACGCGAGTTAGGACATGTCTGATTAGAGCTAAAGTGATCATTTAAAGCCAGTGATTCCACAGAGACTTTGCCCTTTTAATGGGGCTCTCTAAGCTGAGGTTGAGGTGTCCCTCTGTGCTGACATGGATGCCACAATATAATGTTAGGTTTTTAAAAAGGTCACCAAACAGTGTGAAAAGTGGTACGTTTTCTACTTTCCTGATGTTGCTGTGCGTTGTCTGCTGCGTTCAGAGTTGCAAGGGGTTATGGGTAGCCAAGGAGCAAGTTGTTTGTAACTTCCTGGAAACTACAGAAACATAAGAGTGTTTCTCAACCTAGAGACATTTTAGCAGATTTATGTAAATTTATATAATACATTTTTACTTTATAGCCTGTATAAATGGCAAAATATCAAGCTTCTCTCTAAAAAGATCCTCCAGAAATATTTCAGCATATTCTCTAACAGTTACAGCATGGTGAATAAAGACTAGCAAATGCTTCTGCTAGACCTGGTCAGCTCAGAAGGCCACATTCCAGCTTACATCAACCCAGACTCCGTAACCACTGTCCATAAATCTCCATGCAGTCCAACATTTCAACAGTACAACAACGTTCATTGTCTTGCGTAGTGCTCAAAAAGAAAGAAAATCAGCAATTTAAAAGCGGGAAGTGAATGATAATATTGATGATTAATTAGTCGATAGATAATTGAAAAAGCTCAAATCATCAGAGCTTTTAAATGGAGCGTTTCATTATCTGGATGAGCAAAGAAGAAAGTGTAGCACTACAAGAAGGATCAGCTATCATTTATTTTTCCCTCCTTTTTAATAGCAGTAGTGTTATTATTGTTTTTCTCTCTCGAAACAGTTTTAAAGAATCAATATATGAGTCCATACATCAGATGCACCACTGAGTCAGCTTAGTTATACAACAAGTACTAGTTAGTGCTAATGGATGCGGATCCACTTCTTGAGTAAAATGACTCACTGGATAAAAATACCACCAAATATCATTTGATCCAAGCTCAGAGGGTGAGAATGTGAGCTCTGGGAAACTGGACTAATTCTAACCCTTTCCTTTTTTTGTCTCCTTTCTTTCCATTTTGTATTCTTCTTCTCTTTTACACCTGCAGACTTTGAGGATCTGTTCGACGACGATGACCTTCAGTGATGACAGCGTCTGAACACCTGTGCGTTTCTGTGAACGTGTACATCAGAAAATGGGCTTATTATAACTACAAGTTTTCTCTTATCCTGTCATGTCACTCACCACCATGATGAAATAAAGTCTTTTTGTTTTTTAAAAGGCGTCTTGGTGAACCAGGTGTGTGGGGATTCTGAGAATCTCTCACATTCCAGCTTTAGAGAAAATTATGAGTATGGTTTTGGTGTCGTCGTGTTTGAATCTGCTCCTGGCTGGATTGTAGGTTTGTGGGCTCTGCGAAACATCTGTTAGCAAACGTTAATTATATACGAGATACAGTGTTAACATGACCACTAAAACGTTGAGTTTGGACACGATGGGACAGGAAAGGGGCTGCAGAAAAATGTGGAAATACTAAAAGATACACAGCAGATAAAGTGTTCAGAAGCAGAGGAGCTTTTTTCATTTCTGATGTCCCTCAACTGTCTTCGACCAGTCGTATTTACCGTAGGATTTTTAACAGTCAGTTTTGATTTTCCTGGAGATCGTACAGATCTAATCTGCTGCAGTAAGAGCCTCCACTCACCTAGTAACCTGGCTGCATGGATTTGCTCCCATCAGCAACAAGAGCTTTGGTGAGGTCCAACGCTAATATTGAGGACAGGTTGCGTCCCTGATAGTCCCAATGGTGCTTTATGGGTTTGAGGTCACTCAAGTTCTCCCACACCAAACTGAATAGCATTTCTTAATGAATCTGGTGTTATCCTGTTAAAATAGGGGAGAGCCTTCTTAAAAGTGCTACCTCAGCCTTGGGTAAAATATAGTTGTAAACTGTTGTATTTATAGACCTTGAAGTGGCAGAAAACAAGACCAGCTTCTTGGTAACAACAGGGTTCTAAAGTAGGTATTTTTGCCAAAGAGGGAAATAAAGAAGTTTGGTCTCAGTCTCTGCATAAAGCCTCCCCAGATGAGGAACTTAAGAATCCTGAGTGCCATAAAGAAATTACAGTCCAGTTAGATGTGCTGATATTGCATCACATGTTGCAGGTATATGGCTTTTTCAGAAACCTACTAAAATCATTGTGTAGGTGAATGTGTGTGTCTTACAAGGCTGGCATGCCTGAACACAGTTAAACTGTGGAGGAACCTGGAGATTAACAAATTCCTCATGTGTAGACCAGCTGTCCGTGTATGTGTGTGTTCAGGTTTAGACAGAAGCTGTGGTTTGGCCCTCATTGAGGGTCTCTGAGAAATTGCTTATGTGGCACCTTGGCTCCCCTTCATTATTTCCTCATGTTTTCTTCTGTCCCCTTCAGTCTCTATTTTTCTTGCTTGGGAGTGATTATTGGAGCCCAAAAATAAAAATCCCAGAGTCTGATTTCCAATCTTAAATGTGATTGAGTTAGTTATCGAACATGAAGTTTATTAAAATAAAAAATAAAAAAAAAAAGCCAGCAAAAAACTTGAGACAACTTTTCTTACAATGTCTCCACGTCTCCATCTCTGCTTCCAGCCCTCCCACCTCCTCTCTTTTCCTGTCTTTAATTACGGTGCCTCCGATTGGCTGAAACGTTCGGAAAGATCGGACCAATCAGGCATCTTTTTGAGCTGGCCCTTGACCCCCTTAGGTGGTCTGTGTGTGTGTTTTTCTGTGTGAGCGTTAATGAGTGCTTGTTGCCTGTGTGTTTGGTTTAAAGCTGTGCCCCATCCCCTCGTCGGGGCAGTCTGTCAGAAAGGCCGCAGGGACAGGGTGCGCCAGGAGCCTCCATCATACCCACCACAACACACACACGGGCGCACACTTTGTGTTTGAGCTCAGGTGGACTGAGTCATTTGGCCTTTGAGGCTTCATTGGAGGCCACATCTCGATCCACAAACAGCCTGATTAGATAAGATAACAGCAGGTAAGAGACTGTGGTGATTCTGCACGTCTTTCTGTTTACTTCAGGAAATTCCCAGGGATTCAAGTTCAGGTTGAAGTCAAGTTTGACTGCTGAACAACACCTGGTTGTGTTTATAAGATGACAAACCAGTTGTTTTCAGCCCAGCCAGGAGTTCTTGTGTCAACATGTTTGTTTAAAGCCTCTAAATCAGAGTTCACTTCCAAGCCGCAGGGGTCACTTCAACAGTCACTCCAGGTGAAGACTAGCACAGGTCTGTGGTCTCAGGTTGTTACCGGAGTGGAAATTTAACTCTTTTCACCAGGAGTCTAGAAGCCGTTTAAGTTTCGCTGAACTACTGGCATCTTGTTGGGCTCTTGAACCAAGCAGATCTGTTTCTGAATATACAGCTTTATGGGGATTTATAGGTTGAATAGTGGATTTAAAAAATCAATTTTGTACCTTGGCATTTCTTTGCTCTTAGATCGATGACAAAATAAAAGTTTGTCGAGCTAAAAATATCTGCTGTATAATAAGATTTTAAAGCTGGAGTGGGAGGTTTTGGGCATAAGCATCATTTTGAATGTCGGTGTGTTTGGTATTTGCAGGAGAGGAGAAGCTCAAGTCATGGCTGGAGGGAGGAGAACCACTTTCTCCGGTGTGTTCGTCACAGCTCTGCTGGCTGTGATGCTGCTGCCAGGTGAGTACACGACGGGGATGTGAAATATGTTACCATCTGCGCAGTTAGTGTGGTGCTATGCAAGTACTCTCCATACACACAGGTTTTCGTGATGGAAGAAGTACTGGGCCCGTGTGAGTGTAACTAACTGCAACTAATTAATTATTTTCTTATCTTATTTGATTAACTGATTAATCATTTAGTGCATGAAAAGATCATCAGAATTCAAGTGGATGTGGATCAGAAGTCTGCAACATTTTTTAAAAACTCATGTTTTGTATCTTAATGTTGAAAAGAACTGCAGAATAGAAAGTGGCATAAAAAGAAAAGACTCTGGTACGGTACAATTACCCTCAGTGTACTTTTTTCCCAAATAGTCAGAATTTAGAGCTTCTACTTCAAGACCGTCTCAAAATGATAAGGTAATTTTTCCAGGCACTGAATAATGTTTTTTAGATGAAAAGCTAAATTTAATTTCCATGCATACAACTTCAAACTGCTGGAAAAACATACAGTAATTTCATATGATTACATGTTGCTGACCAGTCATTTTGAATGTTGATTGAGCTCTTCAGACCACTGAATGAATTTCATAATCACTTTTCTCTTTTCTTTTCAAAGCCAAAAGCGTCTTACTTCAATGCAAGCACAAGTATTGGAGGAAAATTAATCTGAAAGCATCAAAAGTAAAAAGTACTCATTAGGCAGCAGAATCTCCCATGTCAGTGCGATGTTTTATTTTTCCACTTTATGTTGTAGCAGGTTGAAGTATGGCAAATTTTGAGTACTTTATAACAGCATACAATAGCCTAAGCTACATATTGTTGTTTATGCAATTCTTCAAAGTAACTGTGGCACTCAAACAGAAGTAGAAAAAGTAGAATACTTGCATTGGAAACAGAGGGGAGTAAAATGTAATGTGTAATGTAGCACTGAATGGAAAAAAAATTAACTAAAGTACCTCAAGTGCACATCCTTTGTTACTTCTCACTGTCCACAAACGGCCTCACTGTTATCCTACGTCGTCACTTTGGGCTCTTCCTAAATAAATTCTACTGGAGTTATAGCTTCATTATCTACGTTTCAAGGTTTGTTAAGGTCGGGGGTTAAGCTGGACGGCGAAGTGTTTCTGCCCTTCACCAGTTCACGGACGCAGATTTACACCCAGGAGTGACTGTAACTCAGCCGTGCTTCATGTATATCATAATGTGACTTTCTATCGGAGCCCGTGTGTTCATATATCATCTTGAATGCTTCGACATGAAGACCAGTTGCTCCTCCACCACCTGTTTTCAGTTTGCCCTTGACGATGACTGGCATATTTACAAAGAGGCAAGGCCTCATCTTCTTTCCTTTAAAAATGGTTTGTAAAATGTGCACCGTGTGATGCTTAAAAGGGAAGAAAAAAAAAAGAGTAGGAGGAAGAAGAGTTTCTTTCATCATTTCTGCTCCCGTAAAAAATTAGTACCTGTCAGCATCACCTCCTCCTCCTCGGCCCTCTTAAAGCTCTGCTATTTCCAGATGTGCCAGACAGTTTTTTTTTTTTTTTTTTTTTTTTACAGGCTCGTAAAATAACGCAGGGGATACACTGAGACAGCATCATTTAGCCCACCCTCTTCATATCACCCCATCACCTCAGGTCACCTTCACCTTCATCGTCTTTCTTTGATTTCTTTGCAAATATGTGCCTCTGCTTGTTCATCTGACGTTACAAGCTACAGCGCACATCACATTTTCCTGATTAGTCCATCAAAGCTTATCAGAACTCTTTTCTTAAATCAGGAGATTGATGTCCCCCCCCCCCCACTTCCAACTACCGTCACCTTGAATTATCCCCTGCGGAGCTCTTTTTTTTAAAACCCTTCATCTGTTCCCCTCTTACTCCTCCTCCTCTTCCTCTGTAAGGCATTAACACCTTTTCCCTGTGGAGATGAAAGAAATCTGGAGCAGAGCTGATTTCCCTGTTTCCCCTCAGCTGCATGGGGTCAAACAGTGCACATACGTACACATACAGTACGAGATGCAGAGAGGCACACATGCAGCTCTTTGAAAACACAGCATGGGGTTTGATGTTACAGGCTCACCTATAAAGTCTACAAAGAGCTGCAGTCGCCAGGGCTCCAGGCACAGCCAATAACCCCTGTCCTATTTAATGAGTAATATTTGCCTGTAAGTGTTTGAGGTTTAATTCTAAATTCCTGGAAAATGCTTACTTTTCCCATTCCTACTTGTGATCTCAACTTCAGCAATTTCTGGATTTTACATCTGTTTTTGCTTTTCTGTTTTTATAGCATTCTTGTCTGCTGGACCAATTGCGCAAAAGTCAAAAGGAGATGGTAAATATGTGATTTCTACCTTAGCATGCACATAGGTGTTTCTAGAAAGTATACAGTGGCCATTTTTCAGGAGTAAAAGACCATGAAAGGTTTTTTGAAAAATGAGTCCATGAGTCCAAGCACTTTTTGATTATGGAATCGGACTCAAATTCATCACCTCCACCTCACCTCGCTTCAAAGTAGCAACAGCACTTAAGGCTATGATTGATTTCTAATGCGATATAGTGGTGATCTTCTTAGAGCTTGATGATGTCTAACCTCCAAAATATAAAAAGTCTGAGGCCTTGAATATCTTGTTATTAACTTTAAAAGTCATGACAAAGTCCTTGAATCTGAGGTCCTAGTGAGTACAGAAGCCTGGGGATCAACAGTGCCCTTTCTCTTTTGTCCTCAGCGGGAGAAAGTATCCAGGAGAGATCAGCTGCTGCAGAGTTACACAGGAGACTGATCCGCAACCGCAGGAACATAAGCTGGTACAAACAGCACTCTGACTTCTGGGGCTGGTACAAGTACTTCTCCGACAACGGCAACCAGGAGGCAGTAAGTATACATGCACCCAGAAAAACAAAAAAAAGAAAAAAAAATCACTCATTTTTATAATCTTAGTGAGTTTTTAAATTTTTTTTTGAAGACACTCGTCGCAATTGTCGCAAAGTATACTTCAGACATACACACTTGTTTTGTTCAGTATAGATCCTCAAATTACCAACTAGGATGTGAAAATATTCCAAGTTTTTAGATTTTTTGTTCCCAATCTTTGCCCGTGCATCATCTGGATAAGCTCACCAATAATCTATTCCTTCTCTCACAGGTTCAGGAAATGGACCGCATCTACCTGGCCTACCTCCAGAACAAAAACCGTGCAGAAGGACGTCGCTCCTACAAGGCCTACTTGCGCCACCTGGGGGAAATCTACAAGTCCTGTGCTGATTCTGATGACCCCAACTGCGTAGCTTCCTACACCAACAGGCCTAAACCTAAACCAGAGCCCCCCAAACCTGCACCAGTGAAAACCTGTGACCCCACCAAGGACCCATACTGCTTGTATATTGCTTTGGTCCAGGGCAAGAGCCCCTACCTTCCCCTGGTGCTCCCAGCTGCCTCACCTGCCCCTGCACCGGTGAAGGCCCCAGCACCTCTTTACGTCCGCTCTGCTGCTCCGGCCAAGGACCCACAGTCAGGGTATCACTACTACGCTCCATCTGCAGTGCCTTTCCTTTCTAAGGTATACTCTCAGACAATGTTTATATCATCCTGCAGTTTAAGATTTTAGAAAATGTTGCACTTATCAGTTCAGTGTCCCTCGTCCACTGGATCCAGCCTGGGAAAGAAGGGCTGAAAACACTTACATTCTCTAATTTTCAGCTGTGTTTATAGATTTTCTTTAGAGTGACTGAGAAGATGCTGACATAAAAGCACTACACGCACTGTTTTGAAATTGTTAGATACAGTCAAGTGTCTGGCCTTAATCACATATTTGCTTATGTTCCTCGTGTTTCAGGAGCAGAAGGCCGAGCTACTGCGCATCTGCTCCTCTGATGATGTGGAGTGTATGCAGTACCACTTGAAAGCAGCCTTCGGAAATGTTCCCTCTGCTGGACCTCTGCCTTCCTATGCTCACCTTGGCTGTGACCCCAAGAAAGACCCCACCTGCAAACCCAAACTGGTACAGAAAGCCCCCTCTGGTGTCTACCTGCAGTACCCCAACTGCGATCCACTTCGGGATCCCCTCTGTGCCTATGCTGCTTCCCTTGTGGTATGTCTTGATAGATTTTTTTATACAGCTGCATTCTGTTCATGTTTTCATTTGCATATATGCTTTGATTATCATGACTTACAGTGTTTCTACTGATGTGTTCCTCCAGGCGCCCCGTGCCCCTAACCCCCCTGCCCCTGCTGGCCCTGGATCCTGCAACCCTCTTTTTGAAGAGGGCTGCAACCCTCTTACCGCCACCAGATTTGCCACTCCTCCAGAGGCATACAAAAATGAAGAACAAGATGAGGCTGCTGCCCTTCGTGTTGCCCCTCCTGCTGCTGAGAACAACAACGACCCCTATGCTATGTTTAGAGATGCTTATGCTAATGCCAACAGAGTTACTGATCCCTATGCTATGTACCGCCAGGCTAGCGCCCCAGCTTCTCCTCCTGCTAGTGACGCATATTCCATCCTGCGCCGATACATGGCCCAAGCTCAAGTTAATGACCCATATTCTCCACGGATGGAGGCTACATCTGAGTCTAACCCCAATGATCCTTTCTCTGCAATTCGTGACGCGATGGCTGCCATGCATCGTCGTGGTCCTCCCACCACGAGGCAGCAGTACCCTTTTTCCAACCCCAGTTTTGAAGAACCAGCCCAGGAGGAGCGCCACCCTCTGGGCCCCCCCGGTAAAACCAAGGAAGGCTACGACTGCTTCATAGGCTACGATCGTGAATGCTACCCTGTGAAGCCCAGTGAGCCACGCTCTGGAGTTCACCGACGTATCCCCTATGATGCTGAAGCCTACGAGCCCCACCTGAATTCGGATGGCACTCGAAACGGGGTCTTGGAGCCTGCCAACCCACACTGTGACCCTGAGTACGACCGTGACTGCCGCCTGCGTCGCTACGAGCCTGAGCAGACCCACACCGAAGCTCAGCCTGAGCATCATGCTGAGGAGGACCACAACCAGAGGGCAGCAGAGAGCGAGCAGCAGCCGGAGCAGCAGGAACAGGATCAGTACGAGGCAGAGCCCTACCAGAGTGGCCAGGAGGAGCCTCACATGCCCTACCAGCCATTCTCACAGGGTATGCCCAGTATCCAGGACATACTGAGGCGCTACGGAGACCAGTACCCTGAGCAGGATGATCACAGAGCCTATGCAGATGACTACCGCAAGAAATAGACATGCCAACACACATGCATGCAGATGGACATGACTAAAGAGTCCCGTGTGTTCTTGTAGCTTAGTCCTTGATCGCCTCATGTAGCACACAGTAAGACCTACCTGGACTATTTATGGGACTTGAGAAGGACCCAGTGAGCTGAGTACATGCACACACATCCACACATAGCTTCCAGCTGTAGGAGCACGCTCAAAAAGCCAAGGGTGTTCCTGTAATACTTTCATCTCTTTCGCTGCTTTAGTCCTGTTGCTTTGGCCTATTGTTTTCCAGTTTCCACCTCCACCTTTTCAAATCACTCGAATGTGTAATGACTTCTTAAAACTCAGCTTTGCTTCTGTATCTATGCATCTCACCTTTTTTTATTTGTTGCTTTTTGTCAGTGATGGATGATGTAAAGATTTTTTTTTTTCATTTTGAATGTGCTAATAAAAAGCTCTAGAAAGCCGTTTTTGCATTCATTTAATGAATCTTGACATTTGACTGAACTTGATTGACTACTCAAACATAATAGTGAAATGATTTGACATATAGGACAAGTGAAAAAATATATATATTTAGGTGTTACCTTTTTTTTAAATATGTAGATTGATGAAGATTTAAACAGTTCTCCTGTGAAGTGGTTTTACACTACTAAGAGTACCAAGTCTCCAGCCATCTTTAGTGGGTTTGTAAGACTGTACTTAGGCACAATAGAGCTTTTAGCTAAATGCTAATATACTGATGCTAGGCATGTGTAGATTTTCTAATTTGCAGTAAATAAACAGTTTGAGACTGATGGGAATTTCATTAGTTTTGCAAGTATTTAGTCCTAAATCTGGGTCTCCCATCACGACATTAGAAACACGTCCATCTTCAGGCTGAGTGTGATGACACCTGAAATTCCATAGATGTGCCCACAGCTTGTGTTTTAATGGGGGTTATCTGCCCCAATGCTTTCATTCTCCTCCCGACTTCATCTTTTACTGTGTTCTCCCTCCAGCTCCAAATATACGCACAGCATGAGGAAGGGTCAAGAGAACAGAGGTTTGACTTTAAAATCGATCAAAAAGCTCTCAGACACATTAACAGCAGCAGCCAGTCCAGAGGGAAGCACTTTTTAATGCTCAGACACTTGCCGAATACTTCACATTTGAGCTACCTTTTAAAGAATTCACCACTGATGTCACTGTCTTTGGGGGGGCCTTCTAGAGTGACGTAACTGTGAAAAGGGTTGGGATGGGTAATTGGATAATTTAATTGAGGATAGGCTGTAAAAGGCAGCCTGCAAATATCAAACAGTTAAGTCAGAAACTCTACAATGTGTGAAATAAATATATAGAAAACAAAACATTTCAGTATTTACCTGATCAACCTTCACTTGAATTATACTGCAAGTAGAAGTTAGGGCAATCTGAACAAGACAAGGATTCATTTCCTGAGGTGACTAAAAGAAAGAACTAAATAATCTATACAACTCACAGTCAAACTACTCACTCTGATTAGATAAAACGTCAGTCGTTATTTGATGACACACAGATTACAGATTTGACAAAATGGTGGGCGTAACATTGCCAGGTGAACTGCAAATGACACAATGCTCAACTGAACTGCTTGTGAAAGAATACTCGCAATGCAAATTACTGTACGTGAACAATTGGCTGTTAAAAAGAGAAAAAGACAAAAACTGACATTAGTTTTCAGTTTCCCTGCAAGTGATTCCATAGAGGCGAATAAAAGACTGAGTTGAGCTGGGTTGGTCGAAACCAAGTTCAAAGGTTTATGGTCAGTGCATTGTTGACTGGTGTGGCTGCACCAGTAAGCCCATAAGATAATATGACGGTTACACATTACTGCCCCACCGTCACCATTGTACTGTACCTCCAGGGGCAGAAAGACAAATGTGTTTGCAGACTGAACCTGAGCCCTGCAATGATGTCATCTGCTGTTTTCATTTTCATAAATTTTGTCCTTAAATGACACTAGTTCCATGTAAGCGAAATCGTGACTGCTATGACTGATTTGTCTCCATTTTGTCCACAGGGTTGGTTATTGGCTGTGTTCTTGCTCCGGGCTATCTGATTTTTGTTGCTCTTGGATACTGTGTCTTTATGAAATTAACATTCTGATAGTATCTGAAAGTTCTGGTCACTTAACATTTTGAAGATGTACTACAGGCAAACAATAAAAGAGAAGACAACAAGAGATTAAGGGCCTGCCTCTGTGTTTGAGGACTCCTGCAAGACAGAACACAAAATAACAAAAGAGAGTTTGAGACAAACTCCATCCAAGTGAATTAAGGCATGTGTTTCGTCTGTTTGTGTGGGAAGGAAGGAGATCGTCACTCCTAAATATATCTGAGTCAGGATGCCTCCAGCTGCTGACAAAGTCATGGCTATAAACGTGCTCACACACACACACACACACACAGAGCAAGTCAAGACTCCCTCTTGTGGCTGTGGATTTACAGGAAAAGTCGATGTGGCTGTCAGTCACTGTTGTCAAGGCTGATTATTTGTCAGACACTAATAATAGATTGTACTGTCAAACTAATTACTGTACATCCCTCTCTTGTTATTAGCTGTTGAACAAATGTGTCAATTACATCCACGCACACACACACACACACTACCTTAAATGTGAAAGTAATAACATTAATGTACCTCAAATGCAGTTTTAACAAAGCTTTTACCTGAAAACTATGAGTCTCAAGTCCTTTTTTGCAAGTGAATTTCAGCATATTTTAAGATGTCTACCTGTTTAAATGTAGACATGTGGTGGCATCCTCACATTAGCCTCAGGAAAACTTGTCAAAATGTTTAAAATTTACTTGACAGGAAGTCCTTTTGTCAAATCGATGTCAATAGTAACTCTTCAAACTCAAGTTATCAAGTCAATGTTAACGAGGACATGGGTTTTAAAATGTATTGCTTCGTTGCCATACGGCCTGACAAAACTTAAATCCCTCACATGATGGACAGCTAGAACTTACTCACAAGCTGTAATGGTAGGCTAGTGCCAGCATGATGCATTACCTAAAATAACAAAAAGGTGCTACATCTGTCGCCTTGTGTTCAGAGCTGGAAAACTGGTGCCAGGTGGACTGACGCCTTGTGGGGTTCCACCTCTGCTCTTTTCTCTGATCTAAACAAAAAAAAAAAAAAAAAAAAAAAAAAAAGTGAAAGAACAGACCCCTGTGGAAAGAGGAAAAGACAGAGTGGGTGAGCTGATGATGAGGAGAGGGGTGAGAAACAGCAGGCGTCTTGCTAAAAGGCCACGTCCACGGAGCATCTTGTCATACAGACATATTCACTTCACATCACCCATCATAAGACGTCATGATGTGAAGAATAAGTGGTTCAGTACTGAATTATCACTCCTTCCTCTTCTCTCCAAGTCAGAGGTATTTGTCATACAGAAACATGCTGTACTGTATCACCTATAAAACAAAGATCCTCATCAGTGTGTCAGGAAGACATGTGTTGTTGTAACCTTCTCAGAAAGACTGACTCATTTTGCAGCGACTCTTTGAAAATGATTTCCTTTCAAAATCACTTCGCCAAGTGCTAATCAGTTTTGTAAACTTGCATACATGGCGTAGGAGAACTGTAATGTAATGCATCACTGCTTTAACAATTTAGAACATTTTAATCACATCATGTGTTGTATGAAAGAGAACCAGAGACAGCCTCTGGCTCCACCCTGATGAAGGTAAGATAGCTAAGAAAAGGAAGCAAGGAGCATGAAGCATAGCTTATTGGAGAAAAGTTTCATAAAGAGTTTTCATAAAGTCGCAAACATAATCCAGATACAACGCACAGCAGTGTCTTGGGTGTCTGTTTACCCTCAAAAGGATTCTGGCAGAGACACAGTGGACCGAATACTCTCAAAACCAGGAAGATCAAGCTAGATTTTGAAAGTATCTGGGTTCACAGCCACTTAACCAAAAACACGGGAACATGCACTGCCTGAACACAAGTGAGTGTAACAGACAACTCTGTTAAATACCTCAGTCATATGAACACAAGCAAAAATAGTTATTATGAATGGTCCTAAGTTCTGATACAAACTGACTGAAACACCGCCAGGCTCAGTTTTTGTAACACACACACACACACACATTTAATTTAACAAGTAAAAAGAAAAACAAAAACTTTGGCTTTTTTGCATTGATAGCCTTGTTGGTGTGTTACTTTAACATTGAAGGATATGTGTGACACCCCCTTGGATCATCACTGTATTCAATCACACAATCAGAGAAAGAGGTCAGAGGAACTCTGAGTCAGCAGTTTTCACAGGCGGATTTACACTGGCTCTGTATCTGCAGGATTAGACTGAAGAAGAATCCACAATATTAATATGAGGGCATTTGAGGGAAAGTTTTATATTGAATATTCAGTATTCTTATTCATTTTTGCCCGAACCACCTTCACCAGTGTTCTAGCTGCATGACTTTGCTTTGACATCCAAGTCCCGCACTCCCCAATAGTTTGGGCCACCATAAAAACAGCCATAGAGACTCATGCACTTTTACTTTGGCAGTAAAACTGCTGATTTTACTCATGTTGAGCTGGATGTAAGCTCCTACCATCACAAAAATCTTATTTCAGGGTGATTAATAATCTTCTTATCAAGGAGATAGAATCTATTCTTCAACTCGAGCTGTCAGGAAACAAGTCTAAGTAGACTGCATGGTTGTCACAAGACACTGCTGCCTCCTGAGAGGGTATGGGGCCTTATTAACTCCTAAATTCAGTTGAGTTAAAAGAAAGAAAGAAAGGAAATAATCTGGTTTAAATTGTCAGGTGTCGTTGCTTAGATATAGTATTTTTAAAGTCAGTCAATCACAGTGATTTGATTTTTATAGAAAAGTGCATACATTTTGCTTATTCCCCATCTGATACCCAACAAGCAGTGACGCATGCATCCTCCAAGCTTGGAGAGATACCAGCTAAAGCTCGACTTTGGAAGGACCGAGTTTGTGTTCCTTTGCGGAAAGGGATGCCTGCTCTGAAGCCAGCACGTCAGCATTTACAGTTCTGCGGTAATATGAACTGGGACAGGTATCCTTGAGATGTTGTTCTCTACAGAAACCGAAGGGGGGACTGAAACGTCATTCTTGGACCATGGAGACAGTAGACCACTCATTTTTAAACTTTAGCACAACTGTTACTGCCAAATTCAAAAGTGAATTTTCATGCTCAGCTTTACAGCAAACATGGACCAGCAGCTTGGGTCAAGATAAAACCTCTTGTGCTGCTGTAGCCTACAGGCCATGACACGGTCTAAAAAGGGGAAGACTGACCCGTGCAAAAACCAATGCGCCATTTCCTCTGTGACTGTATGTGTTGCTGCTTGAATTGCTCTTAACAATGTGGTGGCCGCTGGGGAGAAATTGACAGCAATCACACAGAACGCTCACTCCATGTTGACAAAAGCAGGCTGTGACATCTCTTTATTAAAGTCTTTACAGTGACTCAGGTATTGCGCTCTTGTTGCTGCACTGAGTGGTTCAGGGCTTCCTCGGACAAGCCAGAGTCGACTGCCGTGTTTTAAGTTTTTAAAAAGCACATTCTGGGTCCATGTGTCAAGCTGGCATTATTGTAGGTAACTGCTGATATGTGAAAACCATGCTGTGGGTCTTACATCATGTCTACTCAGGGGGCTTTTCACACGCATCTGATCGAAATAAAGATTCCATTTTAAATCAATCCAGCCATCTACAGGGCCCATGGGATGGCTTGCGTTTCACTTGCTTCACTCTGCACGCATGAGCACAATTGACCGATTGTATATTGGGATCCCAGCAACAGGCAGGTGACCTGTGCTCAATACTGTGCCCGAGAGCATCCTGTGTAGACAAAGATGCATCACTGAAACTGTGGTTAGTGATAATGCGCTGCTTTCCCTATGTGGGCTTGTGTAACCGCTGCACTCTGGTCTATTGACCACCGTTTCACACCAAAAGACCATGTGGTCGCTCATCTCATTCAAAGCTCTTCTCTGTTCTGGCCCCACAGAGGTGGATTAAAGTAAGGACAGCGAAGTCACTGCAGGCTGGAAACCCTCACCCGCCTCAACAGCTTTAGCTTAACACACGTTACTCTCTGCACTTATGTCTCATTAGGTAGGAGATGAAAACAAATCCCAAAGCACTGAACATGCTCGTGGTGGTTGTTGGTTTGGAAGGAGTGCACTTATAACTTTTGGCTACATCTACGTCTTCCGTTCCGACTGTAGTTGAGCTACTTCAGACGAGAATATCTGCTAGATGAATTTAATGTAACATTTCTCTACAGTACAGATTTGAGTGGCTTTTTTCATGAGATATTTTCTCTCTCTAGTTCAGACATCAAGGTTCCTCTTGTTCCCCGAGGAAACTGGGAAACTGTTAACAAGGACAAAGGACAGAAAACTGCAGAGTGTAAGACACAGAGAGCTGTGGGGTGCTGTTGTCTCTTATCATTGTGAAACAGGGTTGCCCAGAGACAAAAAAAACCATGAACTAATTTCATACCAAATTTACATGAAAATTACTATTAATTACTCAGAGATATTAGGCACGTTGGAAACAATATGATCCACATGCAGACATTATTATGTAAATGTAATTTTGTTTCCGTTTCCAGTGAGGGAATGGTTCATGTGGTTGTTGAGCCAAACAAACCAAGAGTTTTCAAAGGCCAGATGTCTCACACACACACACACACACTCTCCTCTCAGAGCGCTTCTGTTTTGTCCCCCTTCAAAAGTTTCCCCCTTTTTGTTTCCTCCTCTCATCGTTGTATAATTTGATGATTAACTGGATCCTTGCTGCGTGTGTTTCTCGAGGGCTCTCGGAGGCGAGCTGCACGAAGCGGTCGCCTGGCGACAGCTGGGGACAGGTTGTCGTGGCAACCTTGGTGTGATAGATGTCCCCGCCTCCTGCTGTCGTCCTGCGAATGCTCCGGTGTTTATCTTGCCATCCTTCGCCGTGAGCACTCATTCATCAACTCACCGCTCAAAGGGGGCACATCCCTCTTCTGATTAAATATTAATCACTTTTTAAAACACTGCCAGACATGTGTGTGTGTGTGTGTGTGTGTTTGTCCAGTTTGGGAGTGATTGTTTCCAAAACTTGCTACCAAACTAGTAGTGAAAAGAAGCATTTCATTACATTTGCTCTGCTTCCATCTTTGTGCCCTTTTTTTCTCCTCACATTTAATTAAAGTTATAGAACACCTTGAAAATGAGATGTGAAGGGACATGACAGCAGCGCAGCTAATTGTCCAGCGTGAGAAAGTCCAATCTAAGACGATTTGTCTGAACGTTTGAATTCGTCTCTGAATCATATTAAGGCGTACCTTTCTGTGCACACTTTCCAAACTTTGCACATTTGATGAAGCTGTGCCATCTGGAGCAAAGATGCATCTGGTGTGTGTGTGTGTGTGTGTGTGTGTGTGTGTAGTCTGAACAGCAGCTGTTTAAAACACCAATACATGTCTCCTCCTCCTCTCTTGAGACCCTTTACATTTAACTCTTGACAGAAAGAGACAGTTGAGATCAATGTGAAATAACCTGTTTTTTAAACCATTACACAAGAGGGACAATAGGAGAATCTGTATTAATTTGGTTATTTTAAAACTAATTATTTCATCCTCCAGGCTTCAATTTAGTTTGTTTTCAGCTTGATATGCTGATTTAATTCAGTTACTTAATAAGATCCTCTGATTTATGCTGACCAAAGTGATCACATTTAACTGCTTGGTCACATTAGCATGAACACAGCCCTTGTGTGAGCCGAGTTTTGCCATCATCAGGTCTACTCTGCTGAATGAAAATCAATGTGAAGCCAACAGTGGTCATGACACAACCCAAAACTAGTCACTACATCAACAAGCTCCTTGTAACTTCTGTCTACTTATTTCATTTTATGATTAAACATATAAATGAATAAATAAATGTCTAGTCAAGCACAGCTGAACCCAATATGGAAAATAACTAAAAACAGGATAGTTTGTGGTATTATAATCCAGTAGTGAAGAGAAGGCTTTAATCAGGTATGAAGTTTAAACTTGTAATAACTATATTTTTGTCCACTCATGGGCACAAAACAGCCTCAGAGCCTCACAGCCTGCTCAGCACCAAACGGTTAAAGACAGCAGGTTTTTAATGGCTTGAAAAACCTAAATTGAAACTCACTGTAATTTTGTTCTAAAAAAGAACAGCTGTTAATGGATCAAAAAGGCAAACAACCAGTAATCGTCATGCTAGATGCAACAAAACTGCAACTCTGACTCTAAACAAGTCGCTTTTGTTATCCATCACCATGACAGCAGGTGGACTTTAAAGATGGAGATTAGCCATGTAGTTTCAGTCAGCGAGAGAGAAATAACCAAAAACCTGGTAGCATTTTACCAACTTTCTTGGCAAGGACGCTTACATGTGACGCTGTTAGTCTGCAATCATCTGGAAATAAGATCATCTTGAGCAGCACCACACTATCACCGTTTTCCAAAAAAGGAGACTTTCAGTAGACATTTGCTGAACTACTCTTGTATAAAAAAAGACACATGAAGACCTCCACTGGGCACGCTTCAAGCCGAGAAGTGTTCTGAATATGGGAGGTAAGATTGCATGACAAATTGTCCTCATATATTCAGGCTGATGTCCTGAGGTTTCCCCTCTGAGAAGAAAATGTTGTATGGTTAGAAAGTCCTCATTTCTTGTAGAGAGAATTTTTGCAAACGTATCAACAGTTACATTAAGAGCCTTTATTCATTTCTTTGAATCATGCATCAGTAGCATCCTCTTCCGACTGTCTACTTCTGACAGCTTCACACATCTGGATTTTGGCAGTTTCTCCCAACCTCCACTCAGATTCCTGAGCTCTCTTCACATCAGATGAGGCACATCTGTGAATTGCTGTTTCAGGTTCTTGTTTACAATGTTTAATGTTTACAACAAGGCTTATGCTCTGGCTTGACCCCAAACTGGTCTTGATTTCACTGTGTGCTTTGGGTCTTTGTCTCGCTTGAATGTAAATCTGAACAGCGTGAGCAAGAATCCATCACAGTCCAGCTGAGCTCAGCTTGCTTTGTCTTGTTTTTGTTTTTCAATTTATTCACAGCTGGTTAGTGTCTAACAAGCAAGGAAAAAAAAAACTAAATTGTGTTATTTTCCTTAAAACGAGAATCTTATGCTGCAGCACTGTCAGTGGCACTAAATAAAATAAGAAAACAACAACAACTGACGAACTAAAAAGTAAAAAAAAAAAGTCAAACTTCTGCCTCTTCAGCAGCACTGAAACTTTTGTATTTTTAGTCCTGTATATAATTGTTTTCCTGGAATCCTTCATGTTTGTTTTTCATGATAATTTTGCCTCTTGGAGCTGTATAGTATCTTTTGTTTCCACGACTATTCCTGTCTATCCAAGCCACACTGCATGTTAGAACTCTCTCACAAGGTTGGCAAACAAAAGAGGACAAGCAAAAGGGCAAAGAGATGGGGGGAACAACCACATTCAGGTAGGACCCAGAGAGGTAAAGGACGCTGGTTGATGAGGAGGAGTGGCAGCATTTCTCTTTGTAGTCGTGATCAGCTGCAGGATGGAGAAGGACAAAAGGTGAGAGGCTGGAAGCGATGGGCAGGACAACAAACAAGTGTCACATGGCTGCTGCATGTGCGTGTATGCGTCCAGACTTAAGTAAGAGTGCGTGCGTTTTGTAATGATAGATATCACCATTACTCAACATGGCCTTTGAACATTTCTTCTGGGAGCTCATTCACATGCAAGAAGAAATAGTCAAACACAAAAGGGCTGATTATGCAATTATATTTGCGTGTACATTCTGTGCTCAACATCTTGTTTACAGCATAACCATATTTGCTCAGAGATGTGATTACAGATGAGCAGCACAGCCACATTTGTGGTGTTAATTTCCTGTCATAAAAGCCCATCAAAGTCACTGTGCATTGAAAGATGTAATAAGAGCTGATGATCAGGAGAGGAACATGGTAAGCTCTTTGATCAAACCAGAAATGGCAATTCTAGATCACACTTGGAGATTTCTGCTGCAGCAAAAGTGTCAGGAATTCTTACAATGTGACTGCTGCTGCAGCTCACATCCACAAACCAACCAACCAGTCAGCACACAGCATTTTGTGCGTCATTTAAAGTGTCATTTCTGACACAAAGTGATACGTCTCAACGGTGAAGTCTGATACAGACTGTGACAGGCTTGAAACTTGAAAATCCGTTTCACGTATCTTTTATGTAATGAAGATTTTTTACTTTTATTTATTTATTTATTTTTAAATGGTCTCCTGAGTGGATTAATCTAAAAACAAGAGTCCTTTTTTTGTGGAATGTAACTTAACATCAGAAATGAGTGTCATGTGTTAATGTGCCATTAACCTTTACACTGTGTGCTGAACTAATGAACGAGCTTGGCTCTACTAAAACACACAATGGGGGATGACGGAGGAGAACAGAGCAGATATTTTAATCAGCTGAGGGTCAGTCAGTCTCTCCCACCATTTGTTGCCTGCAGGACACCAGTTAATTTGTGGATGAAAAAGATACAATGCATGAATACACATCAAACAATCGCTCTTCACCAAATCCCAGGTGGAGGAGCTCTGTAACTTTCTCACACCTGCCTCGTCAGGGCAGGGTTTTTGCTTCACTGCTGTCGAAACCAATTTGCTTCAAGTGTGCCACAACCATTAGCATATTCTTTTGGGATTCACAAGAGTACACATGGTCATTGTGAAAAATTACATGAAAATGTGTTGTTTTGTACAAATAAAATGGCATTATCAGATTTAGCCAGCTTAATGTGGACATAGTCTAAGCAGAAAGACAGTGAGAACACACAGGCAGTGTGAGAGGAGGTAGGGATATTTATCAGAACGGGACAGATGCAGGAAAGAGTGGGGCAAGAAGCGCAAAAAGCAACGAAGCATGCAATGAAGCATGCTCTGTGCTAATGATATCACGCAGGAAGGTGAGAAATAAACAGAGCTCAAGACAAGAAGAGAAAGGGTTATGAGGTGAGCCAGAAAAAAAAATAAATAAATAAATAAAAAAAAAGAGATTCACTTCTCATATTGCATGCAAATGCAGTAGCAAGATGTTGAAGAGTCCAGCACCTTGAGAGCACCTGGGTCAACTTAACTGGTTACCAAAAGAACCTTTTTGGTTTTTTTGCACCAGTTTTCCATGCTGATACTATTGAGTTTAAGGACGCAGGCATTGGAGGATAAAACTGAAATATTCAACAGCATGCCATCAGATCTAATTTACAAAATATGTATCAAAATTACCCAAGCAGTGGATGAATAACATGAGCGCTGATTTTTTTTAACTGGAGATGACACCAGTAAATGTCTGAATTTATAGGACATAAATTAAAAAAGAATTTACATTTAGAGTGAGATGCTTAGAATTTTATGTGGATAATCAACGCACAAACACGGACTAAAGTGCCCTTATGTGTGCATTTGTGTGGCTGAATGGAGTCATACAGGACACTGAAGAGAAAAGGTCATAAGCTCTCTAGAGTCAGAGCTATTAAGACACCGCCCTCAAGACAACAGCCCAGGTGTTGTGCATTGATTGTTGATTGTTGTGCAGGTTTTGTTGATTAAAGTTGAATGAGATTCCCTGTTAGCCACTCAGTTCCAAACAGCAGATTATGTCTTTTTTTGTTTGTTTTTTAAGATATCCATGTGCTCTTGACAGATCAAGTCTTCAAATTCATTGTTTTCCCCTGCACTCCTGCTAATGAAGAAGGAAACTGAGTTAAAAGTTACACAGTATGTCCCCCAACTCTGCATTCATAAGAAGCCATGTAGAAACAATCAATCATTTTGTGGCTGCCAAAAAATATGTCCCACATCCACATGTTCAGATCCACTTGTTATCAGATGGATGGACAATTTGTTTATATCTGCTAAACTTATAAAAACTGAAAATAACTGAAAATAGTTTATTGGGATGAGTTGCTAAAGTAGCTATATTTTAGGAAATAATGCCTTTCGTGCTAAGGAGTTAAAGTTTCAAAGACAACAAAGACAGAAACCTAACCCTAACCCTAACCCTAACCCTTTTTGGTAATATTGACACAGACAAATTGGCAGATAGTAAATATTTTTATTTTATCAAATTACTATCAACAAACGCAACCCTATTGTTGTGCAGCAGGTCCCAAAGCGCCTGTGTTAAGTTGCTGAAGTCATAACTAGCGCACCCATACATTAGAAAAAGAAAAAGGGAAAAGATCTCATTGCTTTGCTGTGTCAGTCTCAGACACTGACCAGCCCAACTGTCAATGCTAAATTAAAAAGCTAACTGGATTCCTTGAGCAGAGGTTGTTTTCCCTTAAACAAAAAAATATATTCACAATCCACTGTACAATCCAAATTAAATGGAGATGTCCTGTGCATTCTCATGCTGCTGCCACTATCCATAAACCACTGGATGAGTCCTACCATAAACTCATTTGATTCATGACTCAAGATGGCTGTCACACACTGGAATTAACTTTGTTGGTTCTCTTTTGCAAACGGATGTCCATGAGTCATTAAAGCTTGAGCGGCTGCTCCCTTCTCCTCGTCATGTCAGTCATCAGTCCCCTTTCACTCCCTGGTGATACACACCCTGTTTGATGTGTATTAACTTCTTTTAATGTGTTTTTAATGATGTTGTTTATGATGTTGTTGACCGTTGCTTTCTGGCATTCGTGCACAGAAAAGTCAAAGCAGAGCTGAATATCCCCAACTAAAGTCAACTCCTCCATAGCTCCCATTAGCATGTGGTAACCACCATGACTCGGTACATTCATTTGTCCCTGCTGCCACTGGTCTTTTAATACCTATAGTTGAATAGTTTCCAACAACCTTCAGTCTGTCGTTACTCACAGAAAACACATTCATTTAGACCGAAAGTGATTTATTAAAACAGAACAGTGTGTACAGCTTGTATTCTAATCTTCAATTAACATAAATTTCAGTGAAGTTCTATATGATGTTGCCCATTAAAGTCTATATAAAATACCCACTACATGCTGTGATCCTCAGAACAGTGTGTGTTTCATGGTTTAACCTCCATATTTCTCAGTTATTTTACTTTAATGGGTTAGATTATGTCACTTTGCTCTCCTAAAAGCAAAAACCATGCATTTTCTTTGCTAGATATTTTCATCTGTGCTGATGTTATTTTTAAGAGTCAGAATCCGGTGTAAGTAAGTTCACACACAATTAAATTGCCTTGGTATTTTAGTCCATACAAACACACATACTGAAACAAGTACTGCAAAAAGTACTCCACCAAGGACAAGTAGCATTAGAAATAGAACTGAATTTGAAAGATAATAAAAATGGTGTCTTAAATTTAAGACCTCTGCAGTGAATGCTTTCATTGTGCAGCAGACCAATAATCTAAATTTCTCATTTAAAAAAAAAAAAATGATGTTGATCAACTGTCAATCAACTGTTAGATCAGGGGACATTTCACATCTTGTCTGGAGGTTTTGCAGTCAATGGACAGCAATTGCAGCACAATTTTTCAAACAAAAGCAGCTGCCTCAATCTTGTAGGGTTATTGTTGCTTATGTTTATAGAATACCAGAGTATGTCTGGTTCAACTTGGACAGAAATGTAACCAGCATTTTAACCAGCTGTAACTGTAGGTGAGTGAGTCTCTGCAGGCTCATCTCAAACAGGCGTCATGTTCAGATTTTTATCTGAACACAATACAGAATAAGATGATCTTTATTGATCCCACAGTGGGGAAGTTCACTTGTCATGGCAGCTCACAAGAGCAGAATAGAGTGCAAAAAGCAAAAATAACCCATGCAAGCATGCATTTTAATGAGAAATTTGTGGCTTTTTCATTAACTCAGGCCAGGTGAACCTCCCTTGGAGGTTAATTTTGGCTTCGTTTCTGCCTGTTGTGTAAGCCTAGTGTAGCTTTTCTGGAGGAGATGACATGTACACACTTTTCATTTTTCAAAGTGATCTGGTTCACTGAAACTCAGGTCTGTTGAACAACCACAGTTTCATCAACACCCAGCCCTTTCCCCCTTCACACACACTCAAATGAACATGTTAGAGTTCCCCCTTCCCACAGTCAAAATAGCAAGCCTGTCTGAACCGAGGGGCTTAAATACCTTTTGGAACGTACCATTAGCTTTTGCTATGGGGAAGTTTCAACCAACAAAAGGTTAATGTAAAATCATAATTTCAGTAACAGTTGACTTCATTTGTCCTTTCATAGATTGTATTTTTTTTATAGCAACAGTATTTAATTAGCCAACATCACAGCTTTTGACAAAGGAGATAATAAATGAAGCTCATACACCAGCCATTGTAAGTGCCCATTGTGAGAGTCCAATGAGTCTAATTAGCACACCAGGAGCACCTGTCTGATTACGCTGCAGCTCACCTGGTCTGAGTTAAGATAAGATGATAAGATGAACTTTATTGATCCCGCAGTGGGGAAATTCACCTGTTAATGAAAAAGCCACAAATTTCTCATTAAAATGCAATAATTTCCCTCAGCACAGTGGATCATTTTTAGCGGAAACCATTTACAGGTCCAGCATTTATAATGCTGAATTTTAAGGTGATTTGTCATTATTGTATTGAACAAAACTCCAGCTGTAAACTAAAGAATAAATAATCAGGTCTCAAAAATAAACTTTTCATGGTTGAGTGAGGGATGAGTTCAGGATACTCACAGCCTGAAGACAAAAGCTGCTCTGTGGTCCAATGTCTTCCACTGTCCTGACAGTGCTGACCCCAGAGTTCAAAACAGGAGAAAGTTGTCATAGCTTATTAGCTGTGTTGTATCTTCCTTTTTTTTAACTTCCTCTATGGAGTGCATGGACTTTAGACAGCTGTGGGACATGGGTCAGTGTCTCAAAGACATTTCCTCTAAAGTGGTGTGTTGTGACAAGGGGTGGAAACTACAAAGTACATTTACTCCAATTGAGCAGAACTTTGAGATATTTGTGCTTCCATTTTATGTTACTTTACACTTCTGCTCCACTAGCATAGATTTCAGCAGGATATACTGTCCTTTAATTCATACATTTTTCTGAAATTGGCAATTTGGTATAATGAAGACTGTAACAGTATTTCTACGCTGCTGTATTGCGACTCCTATTGAATCCAAGTTTCTCTTTTACAGAATTGAGATTAGATTGCCTTGTTAACTAAAACTGTCTTTCTCTGTCTCAGAGGTTGTGTCTGGTCCCGGTCTGGTGTCCTTTCAGCTAATAGGGCCATTAGCTCTATGTCTAACTGAGCTAACGGTGGCTATAACTAACAGATAAAATGTTGGCTCAGGTTGTTCATATTTCTTAGTCAGTCAAGATGAATTGCAGATCCGCGTAACTCATCTGGGCATGTTTTGAATCAGTAGTTTTGATATGTTTGTGACTTGATTCCACCCCATATAATGTGCCTTATAATCTGAGTCTGTGTCTGAATTCATTATGTCATCCTACACTTCTGAGCTTGCTGATTTTCTCTTTCCGTCCTCCTCGGTCTGCAGTGTCACTTCATTGTACATTAGGAGAGCAATGCATATAGCGCTTTTCTAGTCTACCGACTCTTCAAAACGCTTGCCATTACAACACGTGTGGACGACCTGCTCTACATCCTGAGACACAGCTGCCCTCAAATACACTTAACTGGTTTGAATAAATGAACTGTTTGCATGTAGTTGGATTTCATTTCTCCAACTGACTTGAAATCATGTGGAAAAGAAAAAAAAAAACAGAAAATACAGTGCAGACACAGCAGCTGGCAGAAAAATGAGGTCATACTACACAGAGAAATATTTGCTTTTTTTTCTGGGTGAATCAATGTTTGCGATTTATTGAAAGGGAAGCCAAAGGGTAGTGAGAATGTCAAGTTTTCAAGTTTCATCAGGGCTAATTATTGACATCACCAAGCACATCATGTTTGGGAAGTAGTTTAAAAACACACACAAGGGCAACAATTTAATGCATATGCCATTAAATCATACTTCCACACATCAGCCACCATCAGTAATCAATACAACACATGCATTATTAAAAAATTATCAAATCAATAAATAACAGGGACTGATCACACTCATCATATCATGCTTAAGCAGTTAGTGTTTCTGTGGTGGTCAAAACACTGGCCTCTGTCGGCTAGCTATGCTGCGTTAGTGAGAGAACTAGATGTGAGAGTCTCAGTAAAAATGGGAAATGATTTGTTTTTTAATTTCATATATGCAGCAGCCATGTATGCCTATTTTGCTGATTGCTGAGTCTTATTCTGAAGCGTTGTCAGTCCAAAGCACCAGGTGAGACTCTGCCATCAGCTATCTTTCTCCAGAACCACTCACGGAGAAGCTCACATTCCAACAAACCGAGGGAACAACACACCTGCGTTGCCGCATTTTGTTTACCGCTATATTAATGTTAACAATCTCAAATTTAACCTTTTGAGAGGTCTATTTTAAAAATATACAGATTCATGGAGAATTTTCAAAGTCCATAATGTAAAATATTAAAGTGAAAAATAAAAATCATAAAATTTGGATTCAGTGCAGAATGTCTGTACTGTTCAGAATCCAGTTTAGTAAGTCTGGCATCTTCCTCTGTACAAACACTTTCTCTCACTGAAACCGACGTATACATTCATCCTGAAAATGCAGTGATTATAAAACCAATTTTGAAGTCCTTCTCTTTATTAAGCCGCTAATGAGGATGCATGCACCGATTTAGTGGAAATACGCACTCACTTTTCCAATACAACTCCCTGTAGGATTGGATTTGGTCCAGTTATAAATAACAAAGGGACGTGATGAGAGGACATTTCTGCTCAATCCAATTACAGCAGAGTCAGAGGAGGGACACAGTAAGGACATGTCAAACAATAAATTGTTAATAATGGAAATGTTTCCCCTTTGTTTTGGCCTTGCTAAGTGTTTTCTGGCAACAAAGGGAAACCGAAAATGAGTTCATTTATCTTTTTTGACTCATCTTTAGTGTGTGGATCAGTGTTTCCACATTTGTTGTAATCACTGTGATAAAATTTTCCAGGGAGTGCTGCGTCTCATTTTAAAAATGTCACCAATAAACATTAACAACACATCTGTGCCTCTTTATCATTCTGATGTTTCAGGAGTATGCTGAAAGGGCCGCTGTACTGAATATATGTAGAAATAAACACAGAATTATACTATATTATCATAAAAATAGCAGCTATTTCACTGTTTGATTGTACTTTTTTTTCTTTCTCATGTAGATTATTGGACAGATGTTGTTATCGTCTGACACTCCAATGTCATATTAAAATAATTATTAGTTCTGCCAAAAGTTGGGCCCATGAGATGTGCTATTGGATCCAGACTGAGAAACCTTTTATATACAGAGGGTTTTCACCATTGCTGTGTCCATGTGCAGGCATAAGCTGCAGCTGAGTGCCAGCGGAGGGCAGATTGAGATAAAACAGGAACAGCATGCATTAAATATCAAGGGCTGATGATAGTTAACAGTCTGAAAGTATCCAGCTGTGAAGTAATAAAAACTTTCATTGCCATGGTGATAATTATCCTCCAAACGTATACACATATCCTGTGTAAACCTATGTTCATTATCTGGATCTCTCAGGTGGAAAGAGGTCCAAGGATGGGTGACAAATCGTCTTCTCTTAAAATGAAACTTGGCTTTGCTTCAGAAAACTCATCAAAGCTATAAGCAGTCAAGTCAGGACACGCATACAAAATTACCTTACCTCTGGTTGTTTCCTCATTGTATATTAGAATAGCATTTCTTAAGGTCCTGTATTATAGAGTTTTCTGTTTAAAACATAACTACAGCCACAGTGTGTGTGTGTGTGTTACATTATATAACCAGTTGCAGATGAAAAGTGTTAGGCCTGTCACATTTAATTCCTTCAACTGATTCAGTATAATTTGATTAAAATGTGAACTCTGTGTCCTGAAATTTTATCACAACTGAGTAACAACTTATACAATATTACATAAAGGGCCGCGCTGTTAGTTTGGATGTCTGGAGCTGATAACCAGTCTACATTTAATCTGTTTGATTACACAATTTCTTTGTCTCTGCAAGTGATAAGACCTTGACTGATTCACTCCTCAATGTTTATGATTACATCAGACTCAAACACACACACACACACACACACACACACCCAAATCAGCTCCGTTCTGAAAAGTCATGAGGAAAAAGGCCAGAGCCAGTTTACATAAGCACCTAAGGAATACTCTTAAAGGGTCGGTTCACCCAATGCGAACTACAAGTTTTGTCAATATTTTGGTTTGTTTTTTCTTTTTAATGCAGTTGATCTTCTTAGATGTAATGGGTGCTGCTGCTGGGTGCTGTGTGTGTAAATAAAGCTAATCATGATTCTCACATGTTGACTGCAATTAAGCCTAAAAGCTTGCATTAAAAAAAAGGTAGCTTAGTCTCCAAAAGTTACTGTTACTTATGTTATTCATGTACTTATGTATACTTATGTTTGACACAGAAACAGGATATTCATTTATTTATTTATTTTTTGCCTTCTAGAGAACGTGGATGACAACAGGCATTTTATGCAGCTGTTCGAAATGACTGTATGGATACTTATAATGTTTATTGTGCTTCTGCAAACAAGGAGCAAACCACAAAAGGTTTCTGTTTATTTTTTTGTTCAGGACTTGAATACACAAAAAATACTTCACCCATAGGCTCCAGCTCCCCCGCGACCCTGATGGATAAGCGGTATAGAAAATGGATGGACGGATGGATACTTCACCCAAACTCTGAGTGGAACAGTTCTCTGAGCAATTGCCCAGATGTGCAGCGAGACGTATATTAGCTTTTTTGCCTTTTGCATGTGTGTTTGCAGCGTTCAGCTTATTATTCATTCATGGCTGTCAGTTCTCATATTCTACTAACATGCCGATTGCTGTTTCTTACCAAGACTGTTTGTTTGTTTCTTACCAAGACGAAGGCTGTAATTTAGAACGTTAATCCACTTCCCTCCCTGCAAATAATGTCTGTGTTAATAATTCATGGATTAATCAACACTTGTGAATATGGCTAAGAGGGAAGAGAATAAGAGAAAAACGACACTGAGCTCCAGTTCTTGAAGGAAGACACACACACACCCACACACACACACACACCCTGAATTTTGGGTGAAGTAAATGTAAAAGATTGAGACTCTCAAATCTGTTTGTGACACGATTTCATTTAAGTTACATAAGCAAAGGAAAATACAATTAGGACGCAATACAAAACCACGTTTCCACCAAACAAAGAGAAACTGCAGCTTCCGAAACATCAAGACAACACAAAACACAAAATCTCTTTCTGTGGCCCTCATAACATGGTGAACTTTCCCTTTAATGACTTTCATTATTGTCCCAGCATTGATACTGCAAAGTGTAAATGAAGGCATAACAGAAACCTTCTCACTTCTAAATTGCATAAAATTGTTCAACAAATCTTTAATACTCTGTATCAAATCCTCAAATATCAGGCATGGAAATGGGGTCAGGAAAAAAAAATGCTTACACCCATTTTCAACTGAACGATCATCAAAAAAAAAAAAAAAAAAAGAAAAGAAACAATAATCCTGCTAACTGTAGCTACACACTTGAGCTGACCAAATACCTCATTGCCCTAAAAACAAAAAAACAACATAAACAACAGTGTATGAAATATCGACCAAAACACTGTGCTTTTCCAAAAATGTTCCTGAATAATTTCTCAGATAAAGTGTGTAATCTTAACTTGAAGCATTGTGCTTTGCCCTGCTGCTTTCTATACGGTGCCTCTGGTAAGCAGCATGACTCTGGTATGTTGTGTTTATCCCTGTTTGCTGACTTCACAGAGCCATGATAACCCGCTCTGGGATTAAAACGTCCCAGTTTGTATTTAAGACTCCCGCTGTGCTCTCGCTCTTTTCTACTATTGTAAGGATTAGTTTCCAAATTAGGGACCTGTGCCCTGCTCCTTCTCCTTCCCGTAAACGTTCAGTTCCTGTTGTTGTTCCTCTCTTTTCACTCCCTGTAGTGAGCCACCAGGATCAGCTTGGGTTTGGGGCCGGTAGCAGCAGGGGTGCTGGCGACAGCAGCAGGAGCAGGAGGTGCAGCAGACGATTCTCCATTCGATGGTGATGGAGCCGTGTTGCTGGCTCTGTGCGAGGACTCGTGGATGGAGTTGGGTGTGGGCTGGGCTGAGGAGGGCGCGGGGACGGACACGGGCAGTTCCTTCTCCTGGCGGACTGTGCGGAGCGTTTTGGTGGGCCGTGAGAATGTCTTTAAAGTAGAGCCTCGCTCGGGGGCGGAGCAGCTCAGGAACGCCCTGAAACACCTGTAGAACTGCACACAAACACACAGGATTACTGTCATTATTAAGAGTGCAGTAATCACAGCAGCTGCACACGACAGTAATACTGATAATCTATAATTTTGTCCTCCTTATTTTTCAAGCTGTAATTTCACTATGTTGGTATATTCTGTATGCACAACACCTGTTTCCTGTCTGTCCTGGAAGAAGGATCCCTTTCTTTCCCTGTTAAAGGGTCATTTGGGGAGTCTGAATCAAGGGTGGACTCCACAGACTGTACAGCACCTTGAGGCAAATTTGTGATTTGTGCACCACATGAATAAAATTGGTTTGACAAGTGATAACAGGACTAAAATGTAAAACGAGGCTTAGTTGACCAAGCAGTGGCTTCTGACAGGAAGTGGATCCTGGGTTTATACTGTTATAAACCTGAGATCAGAAATGAATTTTGACATTGAGTGATTTATAAATTAGCAGCAGCACGACTGTGTTATGATTTACACGCAATAAACCCCAAATGAAGACGCAGGCTCAGGGATGGTGTAGATAAAGGGGTATTTATTGTAAAAAGGGGAGTGGGGAATAGAGATGAGAGAGCGGCGAGGCAGCTGACTGGAAGCTGTAAGTTGGAGAGCAGAGCAAACATCAGGCAGGCAGGTGTTGAGCACAAGAAAAACAACAACGAAAGAACAGAAGTCATAAAGCCACAATTGTTACTGAAATACTGTGATGAAATCGACATAGGATGCCGTGGTAGCTCACCTAGCAGAAAGGCTGAGCCATCTGAATCCTGTCAATCTCTAAGCTGTCTTGTCCAAATAAAGGCCAAAAGCCCCCACCCCCCAAAAAATCTAAAAAAAAACAAAAACAACACGTACACCAGTGGAAGAACTGAAAATCTACTACCACTGAGGCTGAAACAATCATGAGCAGATATACCGCGTGGTGATGAGCCAAATGGATGGCAGGTGTTCGTAATCAGGGAACAAGGGAGATACAGGGAAGGCCGCACCACATCCAAAACCAAAGATAACCAAACACCAACACCGACTCAGACGGAGACAGACGGGGGGGGGGACACGGGAGACACAGCAACATGGCAGAAAGCCACCGCAACAAACTGTCCGTGAATGAATGAATTAATGTCTTATTTTATTGAAAGACTTTAGTAACGATCACATAAATTAGATCAATTTATAGGGTTACAATCCTGCAAATAACATCCAAGCTTGAGCTAACAGAAATCAAACTGCAGCATATGATATAGTATCAGAAATAGTATGTCTAGTAGCTGAAGTCATATAATCATAGTATTTGTAAAAGCAGCAGTGGGAGCAACAGCAATAAAGCATCTAAAGCACAAGTGGTGGTGTAATGATAGTTGTGTAGTACTAGTAACATTGTACATTAAAGCAGTAGCTGAACTAGACCAGCAGTTACCACTTGTAATTGTAATAGTCACTGTAGTTGTTGTAGCAGCAGTATTAGCAGTAGCAGTTGTTCAGTGCAGTGAATGCAGGAGTAGTAGTAGTAGTAGTGGTAACAGTGGTAGTATACAGAAGCAGCAGACCTGACAAGTGCAGTATCAGTAGTCAAGTAAGTAGTACACTTAAACGTTGTAGTACTGTAGTCACAGTAATTGCAATAGAAATATGCAAAGATGATTTCACTGCAGCTCAGACCTTCTTCTTTCCTCCACACTGGGAGTCCAGCAGGCAGCGTGCCCCCCCTGGATAAACGTAGTGTACTTAGTATACTCTCTGGTTCCACACGTATACTTAAAGTCTACTACATTTCCCCAGGGCGCCGCAAATCAAACAGCCGTGCGTCATGAAATATTATGTGGTGCTTTTAACTGAGACGTTTAAGCAGTTGGCTGACAATTCATCATACGTGAGCCAATTAATTTTTGCTACCCCGAAGAAATGATGCAGTTTTCAAATTTAGCATCACGTTTTAAATCTTCTGGTGTATTAATCTACCAGTGAGCTGCGCTTGGGGCAAAAATAAGAAGCTGTTGGTTAAAAAGCAAAAGCTCTGGAGAAACAAAACAGGTTGATGTGTGAAGAGGGAAGTGTGAAGGATAAAAGGGTGAAATAAAAAAAAAAACCCCAGGAGAAACGAGGAACAGGAGGACAAGCTGATGTCGTGAAGCATCAGAGCTAAAACCAGAAACAGATTGGGATTTAAGGCTGAGAAGTGATCAAACCCTCACCTGCCACCACTTACAGAGGACACCTGATGGCACTGTGATGCGTCTGTGTGCAATTAAAGGTGCTTGTGTAGTTGCAGTAAACTCCAAAAGAGGATGTGATAGAGGCTGGCAGATACAGTTCCAGATTTATTTCACATTAGGATTCTACATTACTGCTTTTACTTTTACTGTAGATTGAGCTTTCTTGTCATGTTAAATGTGCACATTCCACCAGAAAGCCCCCAAAATCAGGAATAAAAGGAGCAGAGCTATCACATGTACATAACCATTCAAAGCTCTGTAGCTGCATGTCAGCACCTCAAGCAAGCAGCAGCTTTTACAATATGAAGTTGTACATACAGTAGTGGGAGTATTCAGGTCAAATAAAAATAGAGAAATACATAAATACATATAATTTAATACATTTTCTCAACAAGGATTTTAAGCAAACTTGTTGAGAGTCCTTAAGATCTTATGACCTTCATCAAGTAAAGTCAAATAAATAAAAACATCACTCATAGCTGAACTGTGATGAGGGTCCACGAGCCGGAAAAAGTTTTCGACCATCATCACGAGTAAGTCTGAGACATAATGAACACACATTTGTAACACATTACAATACAACAAAAAATATAAAGATAAAAGTAAAACATTTCTCGAATGAAAAATGTTGCTGGCTTCACAGAACCAAACTTGCATGGACTTTTCTTTTACAGGTATCTTAAAAAATAGAAATACTGGTTGTACGGCCGTGAGTGTAATGATGTCAGTGGTGGAAGAAGTATTCAGATCTTTTACTGAAGTAAAGGTGCCAATACCACAACATAGAAACAATAAGAGTCATGCATCATATGTAAATGATGTCGCTGGTAAAGGTGGAGCCACAAGTGGGATGGTTAATGTTGCTCATAACTGCCAGAGCTTTTCATATGTGGGCTGACGGTGAGACAAACTAATCAGTTAATGTGCAAGCTTCATTTAAATCTTTGCTCCTTCCTTTTTCTTTCTCTGTTCCTTTCTGGTGTCTCAGTCGTCTTTTTCTTTGTACTTTCTTTTTCTTCATCCTTTCCTTTATCCTCTTTCTTTCTTTTTTCCTTTGTTCCTTCCTTCTTTGAAAATCAAACTGCAAACCAGACTGCAGCGGTGGCATCTTTTGCAGAGACGACTGTGAAAGGTTTAATTCTCACGATGACAGCTCGGGTCGGCGGCTTGAATCTGAGCAGCGCTTTAAGTCTTCAACTCGCCTCAACACACTGTTCACATAGTTATGGGCTGGGAGGAACTGAAGACTGAAAGCGCCACACAGTTCGACCTCCCGTGCATTTATCTGTGGCCCTGAAAGTTCAATTAGTTCTTTAATCTTCACACACACACACACACACACACACACACAAACACACAGAAAAACTGACTGACAAGTGAGCCATCAAAGAAAGTTAAATGTCTCCCAAGCTCAAAAGTGACAAAGAGACAGTGCAGCAGACAGAGGAAGATAAAAAAGAGCCAGAGACAGATAAAAGAGTGTGAATGTGTGACAGAAGAAGGAAAAGGTCACTATCATGCTGTCATTACCCTGATAGTAACAGCACATGCTAATCAAAAATCAAAGCTTACGTTACCTTTCACAGATTAAAAAGAACTTTCACCTTTCTCTGCCATCTTTATGTCCGTTCCTTTAGTCTGTTTTTTCATTCATTCTCACTTTTACTGCCACACTTCTTTACTCCTCATCCCTTCCTTCTTTATCTTTTCCTGTTCTTGTCACTGTTTTGTTGACACTCCTCATTTTCTTATTTTTACTTCCTATTTGTATCTTCTCTTTTTGCTCTTTTTTGTTCACTACCCTATATATCTTGTTTCCTTTCTTTTTATTTCCTTCTTTATGTCTTGCTTTCTTTCCTTGTTCCTCCCTTTCTTCCTTTTGGGTATTCACGTTTCATAATTTAGTTTGAATTCAAACTGAAATTCCCACCTTACATTTTCATGTACAGAAAACTTCACCTTTTAACTAAAGAGACCGATATTTTACAGTGCATTTGTTCATCTTTTTTACATTGTAATTCAACCAGGGGATTCATGTTCCACCCAAGCATCCAAAAATTGATTCTGCCTGCTTTTGCTTGTTTGTTTTGTTTTAAAGAACAAAGTGATAATCGAGAGATTGGGTTAAGTATCAAGAACTACATGAGCAGAAAAAGCTGTGTTTTTCTCGTAGAAGGAGAAGAGAAAACCTTGTCAAAATGTCCAAAGCAGTGCAGAGTCACGCATGGGCTGTCTTCTCTATGATGATCAGATTTGTTTGTATTTATTAGACTAATCTCCTAATGACGGTGCAATGATTTATGGATGGTGAAACGCTGCACGGAGCACCTTGAAGTTTGCTCTGCTGTCAATTACGAAGGCCATCAAACAGATTACTTGCTCTCTTTTTCATTTTTTTATTTTTTCTCTGTGCCGTGTTCTTAAATGTTAATGAATGTGTATCACAACCTCACATGCGGTGGGGGAGGGGTGGGGGTCTTGTGTGTCGATGCTGTGGTGGCTGTAACACCACGATAATAATGTCGCACCTCCGTCTTTCACGTTTGTGTGCATTTGCGTGCATATTTATAGATGTGTGTGTGTGTGTGTGTGTGTTCTGTCTGATGGTGTAAATGAGGACCCAGCAGATGGAGAGTCGAGGTCTGCTCTCACCTACATTAACCTCTCTCGGGTGTGAATCTCACATGACGTCCTGGCATGGGCGTCTGATTCTTTGGCTTAATAAGGTAGACAAAGAACAGCAGTTTAATTTAGTTTTGGATATTCATTTACCTTAAAAGCAACTGTCAAAGGAGTATTTAGATCCTTTACTCAAGTAAAAGTCCTGCAAGCCTTACTTAAATAAACGTATTGCGCAATAAAACAGTCCCTGTCCATGTTGTACTATTGTGTCTGATGTTCTTTAGAAGTTAGTGTTAAATAATTAAATAATATAATATTGCGTAGCGACAACATAACACTGCATTTATTAGACGTGAATTGAATCATCTTTAAGAGATGTTGGCTGAAATATTTTAGATTATTCCAGCTGTGTTTTACTTTATTGTCATTAATTGTGTGTTTTTACAGCCATGTCCACTCATGGGTGTATAGTTGTTAACAATTAGTGATAAGTAAACATTTATAGGATACCTCCTCAGTGATTTTATAAAATGCATATACAGTATATGTTTAAGTGTGACCCTGATCAATAAAGTGAAGTCTAAGTCTAAGTCTGATGCTGACCAAAAATATGAGGCTGACAACAGACAAATGTTACCCACAAAGACAAAACAATAGAGTTGTGGTTTGACAGCTTTCTGTTAAATCAGAATCTAGAATCTGAGATATAAATTCAGGCCATATTATTTTGAATCCATGATTAAATCAATTCAGTTTTTGTCATATGTTCAACATATTGTTCTTCTTAAACTGCAAAAACCTGTGTCCACCTGTGATCTTAATGTTGTGTTTCTTTCTTCAACAAATGATTTTTGGCCAATTTCAGATAATAGCCTGTGGGGACAACATTAATTAACGAATTCTAAGCTTGACAGCTGAGTTCTGTACCATCTGGAGGCAATTTTATAGATTTTTGGTTCAGGCAAGTAAATGCATTAGACATTAGACATTTTAAAGTGTAAATGTTACATATAAATCTTTAATCGCAACCATCCTGGACTTTAATTCTACTATTCTTGTGTTAGCTTGCAAACACTTCTATCACACACTTCTAGGTTTTAAAGTATTTTATAGAAGGTCCCACATCTGGCTGGGTAGTCTTGGCCAATCATAGTTTATAATAATGGGGATGCACCTGGGTCAGGTTGCTGGACACACCCCCAATATAAGATATTTTTTTTAATCTTGACACTCAGTGATGACCATAATGAGCGACTGAATAACAACAAAAAACAATGCACTAGATGACAGGTGGAAGATGTATAGAGTCGGATTCATGCTCTGAAAATTTGTGTTGTTATGACTATATGGACATCCTTCAGAAAAAGTTTGGATGTGATGGCAACAGTAAAGGGAGTTGGGCGAGCTAAACTTGAGCTGAGCAGTGGCTGAAACCTGATCAGAAGGGTTCCAAAAGCTTCTCACTCACACCTTTTATTTAATGTCTAATCATCATGTTTGGCCAGCGTTTTACCATTATTGCAGTGATGTGTATAATTTCAATAATTCCATTTGCAACTTGAAATGCAGCTGATTTTAACCATGAAACAACATACTGGATGGGATTCAGTCCAACCTGTGACAAGCTGAACGATGCCTAAATTTTAGCTCATCATTGTGTGTGTCCATCTCATAATAAAATAACATTTTAGAAGAACATTTAACAGACCATGATGGATGTACGTGTATATACGCAAGCTACTTGAAAACAGGTGGAGGACACTGATACAGCAGGAAGACAAAAAGAGAGAGAGAGAGAGAGAGAGAGAAGAGAAATGCAGCGACAGAGAGCACCTCACCTGTTTGTTCATGAATATGTAGATAAAAGGGTTGACAACGGTGGAAAACTTGGCCAGCAGTGACGGAGTGATGCTCGCCTCTGGGGTCAGAAGGTCATGGGGGCCAAAGGTCGCCAGCAGAGCTGTTACTCCATAAGGCAGCCAACAGACCAGGTAGCACACCACCATTGTGACAACCATGACCAGCACCCGCTGCTCTCTGCGGCGAGTCACTATTGAACTCACACTGCGAACCTGGCAGAGAAAAGAAAAACTTTACTGGTGCATTGTCATGGAAACAAAACAATAATACAACAATAGAGAAAAGAGAAACAGCGTTGGTGCAGTTTCAACAGGTTGTAGAAATCTCGCTTCCTCCCTGTCAAGTGTGTGCTTGATGATACTTTGAACGTACAGCCTGCGTCTTACAGCGGGATCAGACGGCGAAGCATGTGGTAAAACTACAGCGAGAATTTCACAGGCTCCTTCCTGCTTATTGTGAGTTAAAGTGCGACAGTCTTTAGTAAACTGTTATCAGGGCTAATTGTTTGATTAGTAACAGTAATGCATTACATTACTACCTTACAGACAAATGGAGTGCGATGACAATAATGCATTACTTCTAACCCCCAAACCTGTTTAGTATCCATAGTGAAAGCTGCTTCCTTTCTGTCGAACAGAGTTGTGAAGGTTTGTGTTTATTCATATCCTCCCCAACAGCTGACAGTCTGACAATCCAGAAAGTGATTGTAAGATTAATTTTTTTTTTCTCTCACATTAAGTTATGGTTGAAGTGGCTGGCCTTCTTTAAAGTTGTCATAAAATTACAGTTCCCTTCCATAGTTTTGAAATCAGTCAGACAGTTGGTCAGAAACTGTAAAAGTGGATGCAAACTCTCTGCAAGCAGGAAGTCATCAGGTTAGCTTTAAGCTACACATCGATCCTGTTTGTTTTATGTTTGCTTGTTTGTAGCCTGCATTAGTTTATAGTCCTACAGAGTTGCATTATTGAAAGTCATGCTGCATCATGTAACTGCACTGTAAACACAAATGTAGGAACAGCCATCACGGCTTTTTATACAGAAGAAAACATCTAAACTTGCATAGATCAAGCTAACAGCCAGATTTTAAATAGACACCTAGAAGAATCTGTTCCATAGAGCTTGACTACTGCAAGTAGGATTAATCTGTTATGCATTCTGGGTAAATTAGATTCTGATTCTGATTCTGATTAAGACCTCTTAAAAACACAGCTAAGCGAGCAACTGCTCAGCTCCTTTCACTCCACCATTGCATTAAGTCTAAAAAAAATCTTTGATACATTTTTGAGTTGGAGAAAAAAAAAAGGTGCAAGCGCAACTGATTTGTCCCCTTCCACCCACGTCCACCACTAGAGGCTGGAAAAAAATCAAAACTTCAGTCATCAAAATGTCATACAGAAGACACATACAAGTTAGAGAAAGATGCTCTCCCCTCCTATGGTTTTTCAGTCATGCTGGCTAGAGGAGGGACACTGCAGTCTGCCACCTTACCTTGCAGTAAAACTAATTGCAAAAAAGCACTGGCAGCTTCTCTCAGGAAGAGAGAAGCTGCCAGTGCCTACTTCTGCTAGAAACAGATGTTTGTTATCTTCTCAGTGGTAGCAGACACATATACAATCAATCCATTAGTCAATAATTCAACAGACACCGTAGACAGATCCACCACGATAACAACAGAACTTAATCAATTACATTTTTCATTTCCAGAAGCTGCAAATACTCAAGTGACCTTTAAACCCAAACAGTCATTATCCTATAGCAACATAAATATTGCACTAAGGTGACATAATTTAAAAACAGATGAACGAGTCAAGGAGAGGGAGAATGAGAAAGATTCAGTTTTGTTAAAGTTAATAATTTGGATTCATGCATCAGTGGCATAACAAGAAGAGACATATCCTGCTCCTCGGATGCCAGATCTCATCTGATGGAAGTAGGTGTCGGTTGCTCAAACAGTCACCACATATCATGTGCAGTTTATTTCATTTTTCATTCAGTGTTATGTAAGACTGAGTATCTGTATGTGCATCCGCTACAGTCCCCTGGAATAAAAACACAAAGCTCCCAAAATGCCTTCCAGTTCGAATAAAGACAGTGTCTCTCATTGACTTTTATATTTCTATTTCTTACTGATTCATTATTGTTATTGTCACAACAGTTTCTCAGTAATGGTGGTTTTGAAGTAACCTTGGGTTACCATTCGTTTAGTACATAACTTGTTTTAGGATGCTTGTGAAATGGTAGTGCAGAAAGCTCTCATTTGAGTTAAACTAATGGATGTTCTCATATGCAAGAACTGATGAATGGCTGATATCAAGTGATACATCAACAAACTACAGAATGTCTGGTTCAGGGGACAGACAAATTAAAATTAGTGCAGGAAGTAATAGGATATGAATATAACTGATAAAAATGGAGGGCAGCAAAAATGTTTGCTGTGATGTATTACTACTATTACTACTACTAAATATGTCCTGAGAGAGAGGAAGAGGATTTGTGCTGATGTTAAGACAGCCAACTTTGCTATAAGGTCTCAAACTTTGAGCTTCCACACTTTTAACAATGACTTGCTGATCTACATCTTCCCTTCCATGTCACTCTGAACAAACTGCGCCCTCCATCCTGGTGACAGGCGCCATGTCAGTTGTCAGGCTGTCATACGAATATTTCAGGCCTCTGCAGCAACTGCCTGGAGTCATTCTTAATGGCAGAGTACATAGAATTTGGCAAGAAAAGTATATTACGATACGACATGTGACAGTTTCAGGTCAATAATGGACCATCCACTGTCACATGATCAAGGACATGCTCCATCATCTTGATGGTTTATCAAACATCAGGGCTGCTGCACTTCAAAGTGTCAAAAGTTAATACGAAGGAACAGTGACAGGAGAAGCAACAATCCAAGTGCATAAAACCCTGATTAGTTTTATCTTTTTGCTAAGCTAAGCTAACTGCCTTCTGTTTCTGACTGTTCCTTTAAATATGAAGCAAGTTGTCCTAACTAATCATATTATCATATTATTTAAGGTACTATATGATAGTTCAGTTTCTTTAAACTATAGTTTCATGAGTTCTTCAAAGTAAAAAGTTCAGTGTAGCCGCCCACTTGCACAAAGGGCAAATTTTCTATTCATCCTCCACGTACAAAACAAAACAAATTAGAAAAGCAGACTATGCTTTGGGAGAAAGACCTGCAGTAGGCGGAAAGTCCACTGCGTGATTGTCCATCATACTGAAGGGAAGGACAAAAGAGACAACATTTGTACATTTCTGTGCAAAAGCAAAGGCAGAACTTCCACCGTGAATCTTAAGTAAAGATATTAAGTAAAGCAGATAAAGGAGCCCCAGAGCTGCACAGGGGAGATTTTTTATGTCAAAGCTGCTGTTGTTCAGCTGTTTCCAAGCAACGCAAAAGTTTTTGTAGCATACGAGTAGCTATAGCTCAACATGCACACAACCTGCAAATCTTGGCATTTAGAAAATCTTTACTTACTTACTCACTTAAAATATTTTTATGGACAAGCACAATCTTTACAAAAACACGTGGCTCGGTCCACTCTCTTGGTAAGGTTGGTGTAAAATGGAAGGACAGACACAGATAGGTGTGTGGGGTTCCAGGATGAGGTAAAGTGCGTGAAAGTGTCGGAAAAGTAAAACTTCGCAGTTAATCTTTGTTAGGCAACTTTGCTAGGCTTCCCATGTGCGCCTCCCAGTCTATTGGGATTCACCCAAACACCTTGACTGCTCTGACTCTTTATGCTACTATGGCAGAGAGGCCCCTGCAGAAACAACACTAGAGAGGTAACTAGTGTCATACCTGGAAGCATAGGGCTACTGACCAAGATGCCGTATTTGACGCATTGGAAGTGACAGTTGACTGTATACACATGCGTTCAAGAGATTTAATCTCATTCCAATCTGTGTGTGCCCTGCAAGTGAGAAAATGCATGCTGTGTAAGCAGAGGATTATCTTTCCGCAGCGTAACTTTATAACTAGACTGCTTAGAGACAACAGTACACACACACACACACACAAACACACACTCACGCCAAACGAAAGCCAGCTGAGACCTGTCTTGATCACCTTGGGCATTTTCTCATCTTTCTCAACAGAAAGCTGTATTTTGTTTATTCATGAATTAACAATTACGCCGAAGCTGTTCAAACTACATCAGATAATAAAATTGTCAAAAAAAGTGATGAAAGAAAATGATTAGGATTGTCAGAGGTTCATTAGTTGTTAGCTGTATAATAACTTAAATTCTATTAAAATGCTGTTCAGTTCAGTCGTGTCACTTTTCAGTTCGGTCATTTGAATGATACTTTAGTCACCTGAAGCCATTAACTATGAATTCTGTGTGTTACTGAACGTGCTGCATGTGGCTCCAAAAAAGCTGAAAAACTTGCAAATGCAAAACTCTAAAGCAGTGAGACAAAGACAGTTATCTCCCATCAGCCTCCGGGTTCAGTGACAACTGAGCAAAAACTGGCCTTTTATCAACACAGAAAATCATACACAGCGTTTCCATCCTTCCCCTCAATGTCATTAGTGTGTGACACTAAAGCTGTCTCATCTCATCTCATCTCTTCTCAGCAGTTCATTTAATGTGGTATAAAGAAATCACATGGGACTAAAGTGTTTTACTCACCAGTGACTAGTCGACTGGAATATGAATAAAAGTTACTGAGTTTACACTTTAAGTGATATGATTCCCGTTAGTATTAACATGGAGTTCTGCTTGTGTTGGCCTTTAGTAACTTCTTAGGGAGACATCAGACTCTTTAGCAGCTTATGCCCCACTCCACCAGATGGATGCTAACTTTGACTCTGTATGATTTGGTGCTAGGCAGGTAGCTTTTGTTTTTTTCTAATAATCGCTACCTGCTGTGTCTAGCATCAACACTGATGAACGTGGTGAGAATGAACCACAAAGAAAAATTCAAATAAAAATAGAAAAACAACAACAACAGCGACAAAAAATGCAGGATACGAGTTTGTCACTATGATCAATACCCAACAGACAGAGTCATTATGTCAGCTGTTAATCTGAAAATGTACAGGGCAGTTTTAAAAGCAAGTTGGTGGGCAAAAAACAAGTGTAAACTAGTCAAGAATACAAAAAAAATGCATAAATTAAACTTCAATAAAATCATTGAATATATATAATTATGATTAAATCAAACACAGTTAGACAAAACAATCTGAGTTATCAGCATAGAAACTGAATAGAATACTAAAGACTGACCCCTGAGGTACTTTTGAGAAGGATTTACAGTCAAATGGCCACAGAAAAGAAACAAATCATTCATACTTTTTTACTAAAGATAATAGATAATCTTTTAATAACACGTTTTTGGAGTTTTCAGGTTGTAGACAATTTCCTTTACTGGTAAGTCAACAGTTCAGTCAGTAACAAATGCATTATTCTCTCTCAAACAGCCCTTCTATACACCTTTGGAGATCCAACGTACACGATGTGCCACTTGTCTTTATCTGACAGGAAACGGGTTGCTGCGAGATTTCTCACTACATCTGGCTCTAGTCTAATTAATTCAGAAAGTGTCATTGGCTGAATAACAGCGTTTGAAGAGTCACTTTCTCTCTCAGTTCCTCTTAAATCCATCTGAAGGCCTTTAATAAGGACTTCCAGCAGATGTGAATTCATCAAGTTAAGACATGCACCCTTCTCCTCTCATAAAGGTAAATTTCAGGCTGTGAAGAAGATCATCTCATCCCCAGTGACAGAAATTTGCAAATGAATTTCAGGTGTCTGGCATGATCACTGATGGGAAATCTACCTGTGGACCAGAATGCAAACTAAACTTAGGAGAAAATCTTCTTTTACACTGCAAAAGACGATGGCTCTCTTTTCTCCTGAGCCGCCGGTTAAATCTGCTGCTCAGGTTTTGTTCATAATTATTGCTGGATGCCATGAATATATTCAGGATGCTGTCCCTTGCTTCCCTTACAGATTTTCCCTAGTTTACCTTGAGTTGGTTTGAACATGATTCATATATTTTGGACTCCATCTGTCGCAGAGATCTCAAATTAACAGAAAAATAGCGCACAAAAACAGTGTATTTAGTGAATTCACATCAGTGATCAGCCTTTCTAAATCTAAGACTGTCAGATAATTGGAAATGGTTTTTTAGTGAAGCTATACACTCAGTGCTTGTAGCGAACTTCTTGGTATGCTGACATGTTTGTTCGCAATGAAAATGCTGCCGACGTGCTGATGTTAAGCAGGCATGGTGACCATTTTTATTTAGCTAGTTAGTTTTGGCTTATTAGCGGGAAGCACAAAGTACAGCTGAATCTAATGGGAATGTCAAAGGTCCTGCAGCTATTCGGTCAAAAAAGTAATGGAGAAATTTTGACGTGAGGTGGTGCTAGATGAAAAGAGAATAAATGTCTGTACCAATTTTCAGTCCATCAAGTGGCTGTGAAGACATTTCTGTAAACAACACAAATGTCAACCTCACGCTCAGGAGATCAGAAAAGTCAACCATTAATATCAGGTACCAAATTCTGCTGTCCCAGTTCATCTAGTAGATGATGACATATTTCACTGGAAAAATGAAAACTTTAATTTGCTTGTGTCACCATATTAAAAGTCAGGGAATCTCTACAGCCAGCAAACACCCCAGTAAATTATTTCAGTCTAACTGATACACTGACTACCTTCACCAAATTCATGGTTGGATTGCTATCAAAGTGGTATCAAACGGGTATCTGGTTGGTCCAGACTTCTGACAGGACAATGCAACAAAAAACAGTTTTTCAACAGGCGGTTGAGTGTTAAGGTTTGTAAGAAAAAAAAAAAAAAAAAAAAAACATTACTGTTTTGAAAAGACTGGGCAGTCAGTCTTGGATCCAGGACTGGCAGCAGTGCACTGAAGTGACCTCACCTAATTTGTTTTTTTAACCTGAGTTACACATAGAAATAATTAATATTGTTATTTGCAAAAGTGGGCTCCTGCTTTCATGAAGAATATAAGAAATTAATCATGTAATATTCATACAACATACTGGTCACATTAATGGGACAGAAATAGAGGTAATACTGCAACAACCTTTTGCGTTTAATCAAGACCCTTCTTCAAAAAGCAACATGAAAAAACAGTTCTGCGTGCTTGCAGGCATTGCAAACACCCACTGAGGTGTGGCACATCAACCAGCAAATGATGTGGCAAATTCAATTTTTGTGCAAACAGCATCAACACATCAACATCCAGGGCTCGCAGCCCGTGTGCTACAACAATGTCTGATTCGCGGCCATGAACAAACACTTCTAACCATCACACGCAAAGTTAGAAGATATGTGACGCACAACCTAGCACCGAGGCGTGTCTAATTGTTAGATACACTCTATATGCACGGCTGCCAAATGCATCTACATAAGAGAGATGATCTAGGATGAAGGCAAAACCAAGCAGCCACACTAGCAGAAGAACAAGGTCAGCTCAGTCATCTGCCACCTACATATGTAAACACAGTGATATACACCTTTACATCTATTCATTCAAATGGTCAGTTGTGGTTCCTGTAAATTTTATCTCCCAACATGATGGGAGAGTCATAAGCTTTTTCAAACTGCTCATATTTTTGTCTAAAAATGTCGAGCCAAAAAAAATTTGCTAATCAACTCAACCTTCTGTAATTTCTGTGTAACCGTGGAACACAGAACTCCCCCTCTGGTCATTAAAACCACCACGAAACCAGACACAATGTGGAAGCATGTTATCTCTCGGTGCCTCTCTTGGTGCCGTTTTTTTTCTCCTGTTATTACCTGACAGTGGGTGCAAAGGTCTGTAACACTGAAGTGCCTCAGCAGAGCGTAATGAAGACCTTTATCTGTAATCCTGTCATTAACACCAGCCAGTAGGCAAAACCTGTGTTGCTGACTCACGCTCCTTTGCCCCTATTTTCAGCTTTCTAACTACTTAACTCTCACCACAGAGTGCTTTGCAAGTTTTCTCCACTCTTTTTCCACTGCAACCCCTAACCCTTACACACAGTGCATAAACAACTTTATATTATATTAGCAGCATCCTTCCAACAAAAGTAAAACTTCAGTCAGAGATGTGCGATGGAATCAATCATTTATATCAAAATGTTAGAGTAGTCTTAGATTTTTATTGGAAAAGGTGTCCTTTGAGGAAGCTCTCAAAGAGTTTTTTCCAAAAGTGTACCATACTATTCAAAGGTCTATATTTTATTTTAAGAAAGATAAAACAGGATAATATTCAGACGTCTTTTATTTACATTTGAAATAGTTTTGTCCCCTTCAGAAGAATAATTACATTTGCTGGATGACAGGGGTGAATACTGTTGTTAGCACTTTTCAACACTAATATCCCTCCATTTTGAATTAGTTTTCCAGCACAGAAAAGCCTAAGTTTTATATTATTTTATATTATTTTATATTATTACTGAGAACCACAGCGGTGCGATTGGGCTTTAAATACTTAGAGCAACCTTTTTTCTTTATATTCTTTGTAGTCTGTTCAGTGGTTAGATTGACTGACACCAGATGATCCATTTCAAATGGTGACAACACTAACCCACTACTTCTGCGGAGTTTTAAGAACAACTTTGCTGAAGAAACATGCTTGTTAACATGCCAGCTTGTTACAGTCACTCTTGTGCACTTGAACGCAATTTCTTTACCCAACGCAGGGTTACTTTTTATGTTATTCAGCTGTTTTTTCCGAGGTTTCTTTGTCTCTTTCTTTTAGTTGTCAGTCTGTGTGAAGTACTGTGCAGCATTTTGTTTATGCAATCAGAAGTGGTTGGATATCAGATTTTGTGCAATTAAAGCAAAGCTGAAATGTGTGTATTTTACCACCCTGTGCAGAACACAGAAGCTGAAATAAAATTTAAACAGCAGCCTGATATATTGGCTGTGTGAATTCTACCCTGAGAGATGTGACCAGATATAAAATACAGAGTATTTGACATACTCAAATGAAAACAATAATTTACCTCATCAACTTCATTGATTTCTAACTTTAATGCCAACCACATGTTTCAAACAAGTTGTGACAGGGGCAGCAAAAGACTGAGAAGGATTCGGGATCAACCGACACAGGCTGATTGCTCACAGGTGATAGTATCGTGACTGGGTATGAAAGGAGCATCCTCAGACAGCTCAGTCCTTCAGTACTTTGTGAAACATGTGACTCCATAAAAGATACTGCTGCATGAGGTGGGAAACACTTCATCAACCTGTTCCTTTGCAAATGATGGCATTCTATTCATGCTGCAGTGACTCCTAAGTAAAAATAACTTTTCTCAGCCAGACATATTTACACCATGAGTAGCTTCAGTCTCAGCTTGGCTTTCTTCCTTTCTTGCCAACTCTCTCTTTTCCACTTTGCCTCAGTGTCTTTGTTTGAGCGAGACAGGTGAGGGGAGAAAGAGAAAGAGAGATCAAACTTGAACAAAAAAAATACCTTATTTATAACTAAACGTGCACTCACACACACGCGTGCATCTTCAAAGCTTGTACACATACCTCACAAACTTTCACCCTTCATCTCTGGTGTTTGCATAATGCGAGCACTAATATTATAGTTTTAAAAAGCCTCCAGGTTTCCCGAAACAAAGCTTTCATGAGCACAGAGCTTTCTTCTAGGACTACATGACAGGATTGAAACCCTGGCTGTCATCCAGATGGATTGTGCCCACTGTTCTTGCATTAAGGTGTAAATTACATACAGCAAATAGGACATGGTTTCAGACACTTGTGAAAAATCTCTCAGTGGTTGTGGACGTCTCTGCGAGTCAGCAACACACAGCACAAAGCAGCAAAACCAAAACAATGAGCTTGTGTTCGCAGCTTTAATTAACAACCTGGTCCAGATGTCAAACCTGATTGGAGATTGTTGAGACAAGCGGAGGTTTGGCTTCATTTCTCAGCTTTTAAACACAAGTATTTGAAATGAACTTATGAACTTCTATTCTTTCCTTCTTTTTGTCCACTTCACAGCCTCTGATTGAACATTCAGCTGGTGCGCATTGGAAGCTGAAGCACAACGAAACATACTCTCTATTCTATGTCTTGTCACAAATTCACAATGCACAGTCAGTCTGTGCTGTGTTTACTCTCATTTACATGTGCAGAATCTCACCTGTCTGATGGTGTGCAGCAGTTTGCCGTAGGAGTAGAGGATGACACAGAATGGCAGGACCAGGCAGAAGATGAACAGGCAGATGATGTAGGAGATATTGTTTGGCGTCTGGGTCCTCCAATCCACTGAGCAGGTTGTGCCGGGACCCTCGGGACCATATCTGCTCCAGCCCAGCAGCGGAGGTACAGTCCAGGCCACCGAATAGAGCCAGGAAAAGCAGATCCCTCCCAGCGCTGGGCGGTACTCTCGTCCGTCGGCTATAGTGGGCGCCATCATGGTGCAGTAACGCTCGTAGGACAGAACGGCGAGGGATATCAGGGAGACGATGCCTGAGGAAGAATGGAACAAGTGATCAGTAGGTGTGAAACAAAGTTGGTGGCATAAATGTGCCAGACAAGCTGAAGAATGGATCACAGTGCGAATTAAATCTACATCATTTTATAAACCTCTTTCACCTGCAAGATAACGATCAAGCAGAGTGAAGTCACGTTTCTTGTTTTGATCAGTGAAGGGGTTTTTCTCTTCGTTTCTTTTGGGCATCAAATGGACAGCAGTGGTGTTCATCAGCCAGTCAGACTGATGTCCAAACTTTAGAAGACCTTCTTGCATTTCCCTCCAGACCCCTTCCACCTGCTTTTGTCTCCAGTGACTTAAAAAAGCACAATTGTTCAACTCATACAGCACATTAAACTAATCTGGGTCTTTTGTTTTCTTCTTTTCTTTCAGTTGTTTGCCTTAATAGTGATTTAAAAAAATAAGAAAACAAACAAAACAAAAATCAAACTAAATAGCAATATGCACCAAGTTTGCTTTAAAAACTGGTCTTTGCAGCCCACTAATGTATTTGGTAAAGTTTGTCATTTTGTTCTTAAACAGTTCTTTAACTGTAATGTTATACTATCCTGGCTTTTATTAAATTCTACAGTTTAGTTTGAGGATTTAGTTGGTTCATGACCAAAAGCACCAAAAGTGAATAGCAGAATTCAGAAAAACTTAACTTAAAAGTGTGTTGTTTGTTTACTGCATTTGAAACTAGGAAATGCACATTTGAAGTAAAGCTAATTGTATCCTAACATTCTCCTTACGAAACAGAAACACTAATTCACATGAGAGGACAGCCGCACATGAAGTCTTTTTCTACTTGTTAATTACTTAATCAATGAATGTGTCCTGTTTGAGTAAATTGTTACTGAAGTGGCTAAGTCTTAAATCAGAGCTAATCAGCGCATAGACCAGGGGCACTTTACCTCTTTTACAATGAGTCTTCCAGGGACAGAAAGACATTGATTAAAGACAGTCAGAGCACCTCAGTGTGTGATGATGCTCTCTGATTGGCTGACACTGTGGTATGTTTGGTGCAGACAAGGGGCTGGATGTGTTTATAGCAACAGCAAAGAGTGAGAGTCTTCAGAATAATGGGAATTATTTTGTGTCTGTGCACAATGGATAACAGTATAAATTCATTGTGTGTGTGTGGGTGTGTGTGTGTGTGTGTGTGTGTGTGTGTGTGTGTGTGTGTGTGTGTGTGTTCACAGGTGGATGAAGAGGGAGTAAGAGCTTTGTTCATTACTGATGCACTTTAGTTGCACGTTGGTTTAGATGAAGCATGAAGACTCCACAGGTCAGAAAAATACTTAATTAGCAAACATGTTAAATAATAAAATGTTTAAACTCATGACAGTGTGACAGTGTGACAGTTTTATTTTATTTAAAAAATCAATTGGTTAATACTCAACTTAAAATTAATATACACAGAAATACAAAGTTAAAGTATAAGTCATACAAATCAATTGATGTCCTTATTTTTCATTTTAAGTTTTTATATTATATTTTAGATTTTTTTGAAATTATTGTGGTTGAATACAAGTTGTTGCTAGTATGGATTGTTGACAACCTGCAATTCTGAATACCACCACTAGGAGTCGTAAAAGTCAGACATGAATTACAAACACAAATACAGAGGAATACAGGTGGCAGCTGTAGTCTGCTTTAAGATAACCCAGCTAAATTGAACCCCTGAATCTGATGTGCTGCTAAAATAATTCTATTTTCCTTGGCCTCTGAAATTGATTAAAAAAGAAAAAAATCTGAAAAAGTGACATCACTGCTAGATTGAAATGCGACCTGTGACAAGGGGTGACAAGTGGCTTAGCTTTAAGGGTCACTTACCAAAAAGGTTGGACTTAGTAACAATGTGCTGCAGGAAATGCATAACCTTAGAGAAGCCATAGGTGTACTGCTTTAAAGCTCCATTCAATCATTTTCGGCCAGGGGCCAATTTTCCATTCATTTCCTATAATTACTGGCCAGTCTTCACCCTGAGCCTGGTGGAGACGGGGAACATATCAGTCCCTAACGCTGATTCAAACATGGTCCACTTTGATTCTCCGCCATGCATTTTAATAGGTTTTTCACCTGAGGCCTGATCCTTCTTCACCCAACTCTGGAGTGGTGTGGAAAAGAATTACGGCAAAATGAATGACCCACTGTCCAAGGCCTGAGTCAGTGCAGGAGCTATTTATTTTTCATTCCTCCTGCTTTTGCACCATTTGTCCCTCCATCTCATCCCACTCTTTTCCTTTGTCTCCGTCTTTCTGCCTTTCTCAGTCTGTTTTCTTCTTCTTTCTCCCTGTAACCCTCTTTCTCTGTTACTTTCTACCTTTGTTTCCCCTCTCCTTTTAGGATTCAGATCCAACTACAAAAAACAATCAGATCATTTTTCAAGATGTTGCTTAGGTAATGCTGTAACCAGGTTCTTGTTGTATTTGTGCTGTAGTGTGATGACAGTAGTAGATTAGTGAAACCTGATTCCCTCATCTAGATTTGTCCTGGAGAAGTTCTTTATTTGTCATGTGCACAACAATCACATTGAAGTGGTTATTGGCAATTAAATTCTTGTTTCTCCCTTCAGCAATGTTCATACAATATGTAAAGGAAGAGAATCACAAAAGTAAATTAGAAATGAGAAAAAGTAAAGCATATAAATAGCGGAAAAGTTCAAACACAGCAATAAAATACAAAATATACTGTATGAGTTAGTGAGGTAGACTGCATCACAGTCTCTATAAAATGTACATTGTAAATGCACAGTATATGTTTAATAAGAAGGGATTATGGACAGGTAGTCTTATGGCCTGTAGGATGAAGACGACCCTGAGCCTGGTGGTGCAGGACTGGATGCTGTGATACCGTCTGCCAGGCGGCAGCAGGCAGAACATTTTGTGACCGGGGTGATAAGGGAAAGATGCTCTTGGGTTTCTAATCAAATGACAAAAATCTCAGACGAGGATAAGTATTGCTGTAATAACAGTGTGATGGGATGAAAGGAAATATCATTCCAAGTATATATTTTCATTAAAAAATAATTTATTTGAGCAGAAACAGAAAAAAAAGACTCCTCTGTGACCTCAGGAAGAAGATCTTTTTACAGCATTAAGCCTTCCCAACAGTCCCTGATTGCTCAGATGTAAATTGGGTAATTGCAGCAGGGAGAACAACGTCTCAACAGGGCATTAACAAACAAACTGGATTCCATCTCATGGGCAGAAGGTGAAACAAGACATCTCTGTTGTGTTTTCACTTCAGTTCTGCCAACCTGAGTCGATCCAGTCCTGTTTTGTGAGGCCTGCCAGTAATCCAATAACTGTTCAGAGAGACTGAACAGGGAAGTGTGTATTCACACTGAGATAATGATAAGCAGCTGTTGGAAGTAATGCATTACATTTACTTATCTCGCTACATTTGAGTAGCTTTTACTGCACTTGTTGAATTGGCTGCATATCTTAAACCTTAAATATTTTCTCTTGATGCAACCTAAGCAGTAATGTCAGTTATGTTAGTGATTTTGTGACATTACACACCTATAAGCTAAAAGAGTGATTATTCCACCAGTGGTATGTGTGTAAGATATGTTGATCTTTTTTATTGGCATTTCAGACAAAGCCAACAGACCTGAAGCAAATAATCTCATCATCTCATCATGAGCAAATATGGATTTTAGCAAAAACTTAGTTAAAAATGAACTTTATAATGAGCTTTTCAATTGCTCAAATCATCAATATCAATATCAATCACTTGCTGTACTTCATCTTTGTATTCATCAACAAATACATCCAGGAAGCCATTTCAAGTCAAGTCAAGTCAAGTCAACTTTATTTGTATAGCCCATTTTTACAAGCAGTTTGTCTCAAAGGGCTTAACATAACATCAGCAACATCCTCTGCCCTTCGACCCTCACATTTGTTATCATTTCCTCAGCAATACCACAGATTTAATGCACTTGACACAAACATACAGCAGTTCTAATGAGTTAATGTAATTCAAGCTAAGTCCCATCTTCAGGCAACATTTTCTCCAGCTTTAACACCATTCTTCTTCTTCTTCTTTGAGCTCTGCAAAGTTCAAATCTTCAAATTGCTTGTTTTGTCTGATTAAAAGGTACAACACCCAAAGATATTCAGTTTCTAATAATATTTGACACAGAAAAGCAGCAAATCTTAACATGAGGGAGTAGGATTTTTGCAAAAGATTAATCAACATATCCATTTATTAACTTATCATTTCAGATTTTTTGCCATTATTTAGAAGCTGTCCATTAGCCAGAATACAATGCTTAATATCTTGACCCTTGAAGGTATTTCTGGACATTTTCAGCCTGGGCTGCATTTCTTCTTGTTTTTCCACTGTCTAATCAATTCTGACCAAACAGTCATCAGTCATTCACAGCACACATGAATATTTGATGTTGGGGTTTTCACTCCATAGTTTCCAAAAGCCAATTGTGCCGATGATCGTCTCATGTAAAGTTTTGGTGCTGTTAGTCATTGTTTATTTATTCTAAAGCTGCTTCTAACAATGACCACTGAGAAACATTGTGCAAAATTCATCACAAAAGTTTTCAGGTTTTGGATCAACCACAAAAGGGATATAAATTGTACATGACTCATTACAGAATGGGTTTTTTTTGTTTTTTTTATATTTTTGAAAGATGTGTTTATAGGATTGTACTGGCAAACTGCTGAGTCTGACAAAAGTTGGATGGATGGCTGAGTTATCGAGGGATTTAGACAGAATCCTTCAATTTCATGAGAAAGATTTTTAACAAAGCAGTCTGGGTCAAATGATACACAAGTCCAGACTCCAAAGAAAAAACAATTGATTTAAGAGCAAAAACAACACGTTACTGACCTTACTGCAAGACCAGACTAAAAAAGAAAACATTGATTTAAGCGCAAAAACAACACCTTTACACCTTCCTGCAAGTCCAGACTCCACAGAGAAAACAGGACATTTCAGAGCAGAAGCCTCCCCAATGAAAACATCTTATGTCACCTTTAAGAAATCAACAGATTTAAGAGTACCTTACTTTAAGTCCAGACTCCATAGAGAAATCAGCAGATTTACGAGCACCTTACAGCAAGTCCAGACTCCAGTGAGAAAACAAATGATTTACTGTTACTGAGTAACACCTCCCTGCACCTTACAGTACTTCAAATCCAGATTCAAAAGAGAAAGCAAGATCATTACGAGCATCTACTACACACAGGGAGGGCAGTAAAAGAGATAAATGGTGAAGGAGCAAAAGAGAAGAAAATTATGAACTTTAATTAATTCCCAGATCGATTATTCACTTACGTTAGGTTACATAAAGAGGGTGCACATTAGCACTCAGAGGGGTGACATTAATTAATACTACTTGACAATGACTGTTACTGATTATCCTGAAACTGGAAGGTCACAGGTTTGATCCCAGCACTGTTAAGGATCTCCTGCGTGCACAGACTTAAACATGAAACAGATCCCCTAAGGATCAAGATAAGAGCCAAACAATTCATTATGTAATGCGATCAGAAATGCTTTTTCCGTGTTTTATGATTCTTTTAGACTTCCTTTAGACCTCCTCTGCATCTACCCTCCAAAGTTACTTCTGGGACTAAATCCACATTATGACACAACGTCGTATTATTTATATCCCTGAAGGAAATTCAGGGATATAAAGCTTAAAGCACAGCTGAACATGATCCGCAGTGAACAGCACATTACCTTCACCACTTAATAGGATTTAAATTGCAATTAACTGGATTTTAATCAAGTGTTTTCAGTGAGTTCTATGTTGCCCATTGAAAGCATTTTTTTGGTGCGCTTGTAAACTGCTTAAGTAATAAAATTATCTTATTGTACAGCAAATCAAATGTATCATAGGCTAATATGAGGTGCTTTCGTCTATTTTCGAGCTGAAATGCGGCTTAAATACGAGGAACTGGCGACGTTCGGTTCACGGTGTGCAGAGCGATTAGATAAAGACAAAAGGAGACAAAACCTTCACACTATCAACTCATATAGTTGATATGTTGACAAAATAAGGCGATACCCGAAATTATACACCGTCTGAAGTGACAAAATCTCCCTTTAAACTGTTTAAAGGAGGACATTAGAATGTAGAATTAAACATTTACTTGTCAAAAATAACCCAGAAGGTGTTCTTCTGGTTATTAAATCTCCGATGACACATGCCTGAGAAACTGGAAACTGCTTACCTAAACATGCGTTAACGAACCCGTACCAAACGCACCCAGCGCGTCCGATCAGCCAGCGTCCCTGGGTGCTGGCCGCGAAGCTGAACGGTGTGCCCAGCACGCTGACCAGCAGGTCGCTCGCAGAGATGCTCACCAGCAGGAGGTTCATGGGCGTGCGCAGAACCCGGTACCGGCAGAACAGCGCGAGCACCAGGAAGTTACTGAGGAACCCGAAGGTGCCGATGAAGCCGAGGCACACTGCCACCACCAGGTGCCCCCTCGGGCTCAAGGTCGGAGGAGGGAGAGAACCGGACACCTCCTCGTACGTGTCCGTCGCCGCCGTGCCGCCAGCTCCTCCCCCGGTACAGTGCGCACAACTCAGGCTCACGTTGCAAACGATCATCATCGGGCTGAATAGCGAAGTTTGGACCGGCCAAAAGTTTGCACCGACCATGAGGACTCGGTGCTGTTCACTTGGTCAACTCATCTGGAGAAGCGAAGGTGCAGGGGAGAGCCCTCTGTTGCAACGTGCGCGCATGTGGCAGCTCTTAATAAAGAAAAAAATAAATTTGTAAACGCTCAATTATCCAGTCCAAGAGATCTACTAGCTGAATGAGTCAGAATTCAGACAGCAGATGCTGGTGGCATGTTAGATCCGCCCCTCTGCCGTGCGGAGCCGGAGAGGTGCGCTCCTTTTCATGCGCTTGAGCTTTTATCACCAACTGTGCCTTTTAACGCGCCGGGGAACGGAAACGCTCCACAGGAGGTGGTGTCGTACGGGCGTGTGTGTGTGTGTGTGTGTGTGTTTGTGTGTCTCAAACCGCACCATGGGGTATAAAACGCACTGCAAAATAAGGCAAACTGATTCAAGAGCTGTGTGACAGGTGCACGTAGAGCTCAATGATCCACTTCTGTGAAACTAATGTGAAATAAGAGAACTGAGACAGAGAAGTACTTTAATAAAGAAGTCACAACACTCAGTGTGAGTTGTCTGTCATGGCTCCTTAGTAAAACATATACCACACCATCACCATCAAAAGTGAGTGAACTTCCAGCACTATTTTTTTTTCTGGCATTAATTAAAAATGTAGAGCAACAGACTTCTGTGAATATATTTGACATATTGAAAGTACATCAATATGTACAAGACAAGTTGCTGCTCCTGTTCTGTTCCTTTACTGTAACTCGCACTTATTCGTTTTGAGTGTGGACGTCAGGTGGAATACAGTCTGTGGAACTATAGCCAGGCCTGTCATTCATGACAGTGAAAAATCTTGAAGCAAAGCACTGCCAGCCCCCCAACTAAAATAAACTACTGACGACTGAATGAAGATCCTCCACAAGTGTGCTCTCAGCGGGAGTGATGACATTGCTGCAGGTGTGCCACTCCTCCCAATGGGAAGCAGTCTACTGGGGGCGCACACCATTCAAGAAGCTTTAAAAAATAAATCGAGCACACACTTACACATGGTGATTGACTGACAGTATATTGCAATCAAAAGTAAATGAACCAAGATGAGGTGTTTTATTGGACTTCAGATGAACACACCTGGAGGATATTCCATTCTGGAAGATAAAAGGAAAAACCTGGGTAATTTTTCTTAAGCCTCACTAATTTAAGTGAGTGATCTGTTCCATTATTGTGGGTTATAGGATTCTCTGTGCAGTATCAGGGTAAGTTATATCACTGGACTATAGCCAGCTCCAAAAGCAGGCAGTCAAGCTTAATTTGGTTGTGTGTCAAAGAATTCATGACGAGCAGAAACAGGAACCCAAAGGACATTTCTGTCAAGTGTCTTTTAGTGCTCACATCACTTATGTCATGCTCACATGCGCCCATCCAGGTGGCATTTGGACCTGTGGATGCAGTCAGAAATCTTTCCATAACCTTAAATGTACAGAAAATTGTCCACACACTATCATGAAGAATGGTTATAGGAAAGGAGAGAAAACAACATTAAAAATGCCATTAAGCAGCCACACGTGGAGGGGCACCAGAGCCCAGCAAGATGCATTCACGGTGAAACAGTTCTAACCCTAAGACTTAATTAGCTTTATTATGTTACCCAGATTTGCAACTTTAATAAAAACACACGGGGAACTATTTGCTATTAGAGGCGCATGAGAGAGAGCATGTAGTGCAGCCTATGTGGCACTGCACCACATTGGGCCCCCTGGAGGACCCACTTTCACGTCTTATCTACCATACAAGAAGGCTCTTGGTGGCATGTTTTTCAAACATGGGGGAACAAGGAGATGTAATTTCCCCCTCCTGAGTTCACCTGTGCTTCACATCTTCATATGCCACCTCGCAATGGATGTTGGCATTGGGTGGAAATCATGAGGTGTGAAATTGTCCACTATATTTTCACATTGTTCACACAAACACAAGCCGCAGCATGTCAGGAAAGCATCAATACATGTGTTTGAAACATTTAAATGGAGGACCAAATATTGTCCTTATTATACACTGAAACACTCACACTTATAATGCACCCACACACACACACACACACACACACATGTTGCTCCCCCGCTCTCTCATTAGTCTTTTTTCTTTGACAAAAAATTTGTAATTTCAATCCATGCGAAACACAAACACCTGTATAGTCGGGGTTATAAAATATTATCACTTTATGCTCTGATCTACTTTTTAAAATTGCAGAACTCAAGTAATTCAAGTAACCATTCACATAATTCAACAGCAGGGTTGTTTTTTTTTCCATGCTGGAGGAACAAAATTAGCCATAGTAAAAAATGTTTAAGAAATGTTTGTATTCTAACTATGAAGTGATTACTGAAACACTGTTGACTCCGTTTAAAGCACCGCAGCAATAAAAATATTTGAGTGAGCAAATTTCAACATAGAAGAATTTCTTTAAGTGATACAGACACTGTGTGTGTGTGTGTGTGTGTGTGTGTGTGTTGAGGAAATCTGTCAACATGAGATTCGTTGACATTTAAAGAAAACCATCAAAGCTTCAATTTGCAAGTCAGAATCAAAGAGTCACAGTATGACAACCAACCTCGCGTCACCTCCAGACCTGACGTTTAACTTACTCCCACAGAGCTAAGCCCCAATAATTCACAAACAAATGGAATCTCACTCCCTACACGTTTGGAAAAATGAAACGTGGATTTATTGACACACACCTTGTGGAGACGTCAGGCGAACATTATTAAGTGAGGAAAGTGAGTGTTTTATGATAAGCCAGGTTTGGCGATGTTAAGTCTTGATACAGTTCTGCCAAATGTTTCCATGCTGTTCCACTGGTGCCAAGATTCTTTGTACGGCATCAACTGACACATTGAAGAAGATGAAATTTACAATGGATTGTTGATTTTTATTTTTTTTTTCAAAAAATTACTTCACAAATGTTTTATAGGGAAATTAATGCTTTTATCAGGCCTCAAGGACACGTGTTTTGGTGATCATAAACATAACGTTGTCGATGAATAACAAGGTACCCTGAGGTAACTCTTACATACTTCACTTTTACTCAAATTACGCATGACTTTCCACCGTGTTTTTTCTGTCATAACACACAAGTGCATATTGTTTAATATTGTGTAAAAACATCATTACATTTAGTTCCTCAAAGAAGAAAAAAATACATTAGAAAAAAAACAGCTTATCTTGTGTTGCTAATACTGTATTGAAGTGCAACAATAGAAGGAGATGAGGGTACAATCTGACTGCAGCCACAGGAGGTTTGTCATTGAATCTGATCTCCTGAATCACTTCTCAGATATTTCCTCAACATGTAGTGCAACACATCAGAGTAGTTTTGTCAGCTAAAGGTTATGAAATGGATTCACACCCCTGGGACTTTTTGACAAATCTGCCGTTGTTTACTGACTCTTGCTCGGATTACAGTGGATACGTGTACGCATAATGTTTGGCGAGCAGGCTTAATGAGAGGACTGCAGCGGTCATTTAAAGCTGTTTACGAGTTGTTTCTACGGCTACTGAGGAGATATTTGTTTGAAAGGTGTGCGCTATAAAGGTGAGCTGAAAGCATAAATGGGGGAGCTGTTTTTTTCCAGATAGAAAAGACCAAGTGGAATGAGGGAGCCGAGTTTGTTTTCAACAAAATGTTCTCTGGTCGAAGATAATCTCAGTATGAAAGAGCTGCTTTATTTCACATAACCGAAAATATGTTTCAAAGAGTCTTTATGTATTCATGGCAGAGACGCACAAAGAGGCAATGTGAGATAACAAAGAGTCATGTGGATCCGCTGTAGCATTAATTATTTCCAATGTTTCCAAACAAGACTGAGTAAAATGAAGATCAGAGTCTTTACTAACAAACTTCTATAATACAATCCAGAAAGCAGAGTCAATACACAATCACAATAATCTTCAGCCTGGCGACAGGTGAGTGCAAAAGGGGTCAGAAACAGGTAAACTGAACTTCTGAGTGAACTAGATTCAAGCATAGCAAATTTGAACAGGAAATACACAGGAGTCCCATGCCAGCGCCAAAAGCGGGCTGAAAATGGCAAGTGAAGGGTAATGGGTGCTGATGAGGAACAGGTGCCCACTCCAGAAGAGAGAACACGAAGACAACAGTAACCAAAGAGTAGAAAAAGATCTCAAGATGTTAATCCTAACATCCATGTCCTAATATGCAACTTTATCATAAGACTTTAGGTGCATGTAGATAAACGAATCCAGATTTTCTGTGATCCCTCTGGCTCTAAGAGGCGTATACGATGTGCGTGGCCATGGAAGACAGCGTGTTCACGAGATTTACATTAATGACAGCAGGAAGGATAAAAAAAAAAAAATCTAAACTAAAAATGCCTCAGACAAGGCCCAATTAAGGACTCAACACTGTACTGCGAATGTTTTAATTTTCACCATCTGCTCCTGCTGCTGCAGCTGATCACCTCAGCCTCAGGCGAGATGTCATCTTCATCTCGTCAAGATGAGTGTCATGTATTGTGGCAGGAAGGCTGGATTAACAATACTTCCTGCCTCAAGGCAAAGAGGTTGCTTTGATCAATTAAAGAAAAACATCACTGACAATGTCAAATCTCTCCGTTTCTCTTCTCTTTCGATCTCGCAACCCATACGATGATGATTTTAGACTAGCAGATATACGGATGACAGATATCTGGGCCAAGACTTCCTCTTTTTCCTTTTCCTCCATGCTCTGGTCATTGTTTAAGTTCTGATTAGCTAGACACAAGAATGGACAACATCTTGCCTGCATAAACACATATCTTACATTTGAATACGGATCATTTTGAAAAAACGAATAAAATGTTAACTGACATCAGATGATAACCAGAGGATTTTGAGTTTGTTCATTCTTTAACTCTAAAAATGTGTTTTAGTAAGATTTTTGACTGTTCTGTTATATCAGAAAGAACAGCATCATTAATTGAATTGGTCTCAGTTTAACCTTTAATTTGTTTTAATTACCTGGACTGATGATCCTGTTGTAAAAAGTCGTATGTAGCATTTTTATCTGTCGCACCAGTTATGATGACTTTCATAGAGACGTTATAATAACAGAGAGGCTTTTATAAGGCTTTTATAATAATATTTATCTTTATCTGATTGCCTTCAGTTGTAGTCCTTTCTTTTTCTTACTTTATGTTTCTACCTGTAAATAATTTCTGTATGTGTCTATAGGCAGCACAGGAGTGAAGTGATGTACAACATAGCTCAAGAAAAATGTGGAACATTTGGAAAATTATTTAGGGTGTTTTTCTCCCAGATACAAATAGCACAGGTTAAACTCAAGTCTCTGATTGTTTTAATGCATCTCTTTTAATGTGTGTCTAGACTTTTCTAAGACTAATCAGTGCCATCAGTGTCCACGCGTTTGGAAAAAACCTTAAAATCAAATATGCTTTACTGATTTGGGTCATCCTCTTCACCCCCTCTAAAGAGCATGCTGAGTACTGTGAAATGCTTGAATTGGATCAATACAGTGGTGTGTTTACATGCACTCAAAAGGGTTGCTTATTCCACACTTTCAGTCGTAACCAAATTTATGAAATTTCAATTTCAACAAGAAACTTCAAAGGTAAGGCTGGGGGTGAAAGATATCTGATCAGCTACATAGCTACACATAAATGTGTGTGGTTTTCCCCAAGCAGTTAGGTTATTGTAGTGCACATAAACACATTTGCTGCCCTACTCTGGGCAGCAAATGTGTTTTTGTGAAGTGTGATATTTTTTTTTCAATAACATTGTCTCTTCCTTTCTAAAGACTAAAGAATACTCAAACTCTGCAACAACCTACAATTAATGGACGATCAGCCACTTCAGTGTTTTCATCTCAAATATAAGTGATTTATTTGACCTTACTCTGTGAAAAACAAAATATTTAACGTCTAACCAAAATGAGAATACACCTGACTTTTCTAAATGGATTAAAGGTTTGATGATGCAGCTATTTGGCATGTTTCCATTAAGGTTCATAAAGTGTTGATACAGTTAACAGCTCACCCTGTCATTTCTGGCAAACCATTCTTTGCTGGTTGACATAAAACCCACTGATACAAGTGTCATACAGATGGTGTAGGAAAGTTGCCACCAGATTTAAATGCTCTGTGAAATGTGAAATATAGAGAGATTTATCTGGCAGTGATGGGATTTATCATCATTAATAGACATTCATTTACTGTGTATGTAAAAATTCTACAAGATCTAAATACTTCCACCACTAGCGCACACAAAGCAATCAAGGGAGCGCACAAATCACAGATGGGACAGCTTCACAGTTGTTATTGAAGTGATATAAGACTCTTTAGAGCTACTGAACCAGTCGAACTGCCAGTCAGAAGCAAAGCACAAGCGTCTTAAAAGATATCATGTTTATTTCCATGTGTAAAAGACATGACATTTAGCTCGCTAATGGAAAATTCAATAATTAAAATGTATGCATATCACTTCCTTAAGGTATAGACCCTCCCAGCAACCTTATCAAACCAACCCAGCACTAAACTGAGAACGACCAAAGACATTTTTCATCAAATAGATCAAAGTGAAATGCTTTTGGTTTTCTCTTTGAATGATTTTCTTGCTGCCAGGCCAATAAATTAATAATGAACAGGAAAGTAAAGAGAGAGAGAGAAAAGAGTAGAAGGAGATAAACCAAATATCCTGTCAAAAGGTTTTTCCAATTCATTCTTATTGAGAGAAATGGGTGAAATTGACAGGGGGAGATGAAAGGCAGTTGCTTTTTATTGAACTCTCTCTTTCTCCCTGTCCTTCTCAGGTTCGTTCTTTCGCTCTGCCAGGGGACTCGTTTGGTTGTGAGTGACTGGCTGAGTTGGGAAAAGCATCAGTATCCATTTATCCACATCATTACCCACATCTAGCACCACCGCACAGACACACAGTGCACAGAGTTCAGTCCCCAATCTCCAGTCCACAAGATGACACTTTGACCTCTGGCAAGTGCTAGCATGTGATTACACAAGACCAGAAGAGGAGACAGACAAAGCTACAGTCCATTGTTGTTGGGCGGAATGTACGATGACTTTCAGGAAAGACAAACAGTAATGGATGTATGGTTTAATAATAATAAATCCATGACATGTAGAATTTTATTCATTACCATGCAGACAGCTATCAGAACTACTCACGCTTTCTCAGAGTCTCTTATTAACTTCAGTATCAATGTTCTGCACAATTTTTCCCAATTTATTCAAAAATTTGAATGTATTAATGTCAATTCAATCCATAAGTTTGGTGTGCCTGAAAGGAGTTATGGATTTTTAAATAAACTGCATTTAAACACAAGCTGTACTCAAAGTACAGCTGCAACTAACTAGTGATTAAACTTCTGGAGGGTTTTTTCTTGATTAATCTGTTCGCAAGAAAATTGTAAAAAAAAAGAAAATGCCTGTCACATGTTCTGAGTACAAAAGGCAGCATCTTCAAATTGTTTTGAAATCCAAAACATGAACAGAGGGAAAAATGCACCCTCACATTAGTGAAGCTGCAGACAGTGAGTGTTTGGCATTTCTGCTCACCTTAATTTCATACTTTATTTATTCCAGCTGTACCATGATTGTTGATTTGTTGCTCAGAATTTAATTTTTCTACCATCAGTTATCTGATAACCAAGCTAGCCATACTAGCTGCTTGAGGGTAACACAGTATTCTTATTAATTGACTAAATGTGCTGTACTTCTTATGCTAATATTTCATTTGTGGTCACTGTTCTCTTTGGTATGGAGCACAATGTCACTAATTTGACAGTTAATAGTTTATACTTAGGTGAATCTAGTGTCTTTATTATTGTAATAGCTTTAACTGATTTTTGCAACTTACTCTTGCTTGTGGTAATGATTTTTGAATTTTTTTCAAAGGCAACCAACTATGTTTATGGCGAAAGCAGATTTTATTTCACAAACTCACAGGAAAGTGGTCGGGTTGTTTCTGAAGGCATCATCAAACATAAGTAACAGAGAACTCTTCATAGCGCCTGTCTGAGGTAGCAACATATTTTGCGCACATGTTGCTTGGGGCATCATGACAATTATGGAGGAGATAAAACCAAGTATGAGAGTCTTTCATTTTTTTCATCAGGAGCAGGATTATTGATTACTAATGAACACCAAGATATAACATGCATAAATGTAAGATGTACAATTTTAAAGGTGTTTTTAGGTGTAGCAGGAAACCATGTCCATGGAGAGTATTTTTTCCTTGGCTCAATGGCAATAGACTCAGTTCTGCAAGTTCTGCTGTGGACGATATGAAACTTAACACCAGATCAAGAATCTGCAAACTCGTCATCTCACAGCCAATTAAATTTTAGTAAGGGTTAATATCAGGGTCAGAAATTAATAAGGGCTTGGGGCATTTTTCCCTGGGCCCTGAAATTAATAATGAGCTGGGAAAATTCTTTTTTTAATAACTATCTTTTTTTTCTAGTGTCACCCTGTTCACAGTTATGACCATAAATGTGACTTATGTTGCCCTCATCATCAGCCATCAAAGGTGAGTCATGGGAAGGTCATGACTGGGTCATTCTTACACAGTTCATTCTAGGTGCAATATATTAAAGTATTTTTGATCAGAAAGCAAATGAGAAAGTGGACTTGGTACAACGTGCCCCAACATTAACAGAAAATGCACCTAACTAATGTTCCTCATTTCATGTATCATCTAACTATGTTGCTGTAGTGCTGGGTGAGTACTTTTGTGCAAATGCTTTTGGTCTTGATTTAACTAACAGACAGACTCTCTTTTCCAGCACAATGTTGCAGAGGCATGTCAGCCTTGACAGCCCTACAACATCCAAAACCTTGAGAAACTTGGGACAGATCTCATCCACCCCCAGGGCACCGCTGCTGCAAAGTATTTCTTCCACCATCTGACTGTGTCTTCAGTCGAGGTCAGTTCCCCATCCGCACTGTAAACGGTGTGAACAAAGTGCCAGTTCTCCTTTCCTGAGTTGCAGATGGTTTGCCAGAATTACTTCGAGGCTACCCAAAAGTCTTGTTCCATGGTCTCACAGAACTCCTCACGCATAAGGGTTTTTGCCTCCGTGCCTGCCCAGGTTGCACATCACTTGGCACCACCCCCGAGATGCAGTCAAAGCTCTGCCTTACGTGGAAGTTAAAGACCATCCTGACAGGGTCTTCAGCCAGACGTTTCCAGCAGACCCTTACTGTTCATTTAGGTCTTCCAGGTCTACCCAACATCCTTCCCTAACACCTGATCCAACTCACCAGCAGGTGGTAATCAGTTGACAATTCTGCTCCAACTGCTGATCCATCTATAAGTAAGCCCACACCTGCCCTGCGCTTCTCATCTGGAGCAACTCCAGAAAAGAGGAGTGTCAGTCCCTCTTAAGTAGCTTGGTTCCAGAGCCCAAGCTGTGCATAGAGGTGAGCCCAACTATATCTAGCTAGTATTGCTTTACCATTTCATGTCCCATCTGCTAGCTTCAACAACTGGGGATTGGACTGCCAAGGTCCCTGCATTTTCCTGCTAACCAATTCACACTACAACTGACCCCTTTGACTCATCTCCTGTGGGTGGTGGGCACACTGGAGGACATACCCATGCCCCTGCTTTGGGCTGAGCCCAGCTGGGCCCTGTGGGCAAAGGCCCAGCCACCAGGAGCTACTTCCACAAGCCACTTCCACAAACCTGGCTCCAGGGTAGGGCCCGGTTAACCCTCTGGGCAGGCTCTTGGTTTTCTTTCTCATCAAGGTCTTTGTGAACCATGCTTTGTCTGGCCCTTCCTCCTGAACCAGTTTGCCTTGGGAGACCCTACCCAGGGTCTGCTCCTGACAACATAGCTCCGAGGACCATTAGGGCTCTCAAACCCCTCCACCACGATAAGGTGGCAGTTCATGGATTTCCTTCACTTGATAAATCACCAGGAAGACTGTTTTTGTTCAAATGAGTTCATTTTTCCAATGTTCCTCTCGTAATAAACTTCATGGATACACTCTGAAAATCATTGCCCTGGATCATAGTGACATCTGAGACCCAGAGGAAAGGATAAAGGAACAAAGCTTTAAGTAACATTTCTCACTCGACTTTGTAGGAGGATAATTACTATATAAGACCAGCCCTATCTATCTGCCCTGTGAGTGTGTTTGACCTGCGCGTGAATTATGTCGACACTCCTGCTCATCATGAGAGGAGAATCCTGATGAGAATAAGCTAACAAAGAGGCGCATCATATAAAGGGTTGGCAGGAGATAAAGTCTGAGACCTCCCTGAGGATGTGGAGTAGGCAGACAATGTCACTCTTCTCCTCCACCTGAAGGAAAGAACAGAACCTGGCATACAGCATTAGCCAGATGCTCACTGTGCCAATCAATAGCACCCGGCCCAAAGATATTTCTCTTTAAAATTTAACCAGTACACTCTGAGTTCATTGCATCAGGGAGCAGTGTCAAGAGACAACACTCCTTAAAGGTTGCATGTTTGACCTCTGTGCAACACCTCTGCAACAACACCTTCCATTAATAGCTGTATCCCTGCTGGTTGATTTCACTTTGAGTTAACATGGGGAGTTTTTAGTTCTTGTAACTGTTAAACCATATATACAAGTAACTGCAGACTTAAAACAGTAAACAAGAGCAGGAAATGTGCAACAGCATAAAATAATTAACAGCTGTTAAAACTAGCTTAAGAAGCTGTACTCAAGTGCAGACACGGGAGGCAGCAAAAGTAAAGCTTCTTTTTACTCAGTAAAAAATCAGGCAATGTGAAGACAGATAAAGGAAACAAAATAGGTGAAGGTAAATGTCAAAATGTAGAAAACAGGTAGACAATGTTGTCAACAAATATGCTTAGGAAGTAGTGCAATAGGAAATATGCACCAAATATTACACCACATGCTTTTACCCCCACGTTGTTGCTGCTGGAGGAGAAGAGTAAGAGGCCATGGAAAGCAAAAAAGCCTGCAGTCATGTAGTCAGTCCTTTTGGTTAACAGTCTGTTTGAAACATTTGTGTAATTTTTTGCCCCTTCCACTGGTCAAATTCTGCAGTTCAGGTGTAATCTGTGCTTGAAAGTGCTGGCAGTTAGCCAGGAAAGGACACTATCTATGGCTATGTGCAATTAAACAGTCAAAAAAAAACTGTTGATAGTGCCAACACAGTATCAGTGTCATTTTATCAGATGCTGGTATTTAAAACCCAGAAGCCAAGACACTACACATCGGGTCTTTTTACCCCATAAAGAGAGTTGCCATGGTGCTCACATTAAATGCAGTGCATACACACCTATGCTACTTTGGCTTATACCACAGTGTGTTTCCATGTGTGTTTGAAGTGATGCACCAGGGAGCACTTTCGTGTTCTTCTGTTTTGTTTTTAGGATCAGCCTTTTACTTTCTTCTTCTTGACCCCCCTGCCTTTCCTCTGACCTTTACTCCTCTTACCTCTCCTGAGGGAGAAAATATTTTCCTCCCGGGTTGACACAATCAATTTCAACCCAGTTCAAGGATGAGTCAGTTTTACTCTGCCTGCCTCTCTTCTTTCATTCTCTTTCTGTAAACATTAATGTAAGGAGGCAATTACTTGCTTCCTTCCGTTAATCTAATCAGATTATATTAGATGAAATTTCTTTGAACTGTGCCTGTGTCCTGCACACACTGGCAATGAAGAAAAGAAGACATGTACATGAATCAAATTAAAATGAGACGATTGAACACGCAAAAATATACGCTAATCAACCAGCCAAATGCAACTTGACCTGCAAAGTGTCAACTTTATGAATTGGTGTTATCAAAATTGTCAGGACTGAAGACTGGGAAAAGGTGTGAGCCACGTGCTGTCCAAGATGCTGATTACGCTGCTGGACGAGTGGAGCACTTTAATTGTTTTCCTGCTATGCTGTGTGATCAGCATGTAGACGCTGTTTATAAACCAGTTTGATCTGAAGTCATAAGTAACCTTCAGCAGCTGGTCCATCTGAACCCTTAAATAGAAGCATAGTGGCACCACAACCCACCAGGACAACTTTGACGCATCATGTTTGCATTTCTCACAACAACCATTCAACTTAACATTTCATTAACACATTTCATGTGCATATGGGAACCTTGCAAGTCTTCAGTTTTCCACAACACATTTTTGCAAATATTTTCTAATAAAATCCTTGAGAAGAAATGAAGGGTTTCTGCAGACTGAAATGCCAGAAGACTTTTATTATTTTGAAGGAAAAAATATCAAAATTGCTCTATGTAATATTTTCAAGATCCAGTTCTCCACTGTCCTTGCATAGCATATTCCCAATTGTTCAAAGGACAACCAATGTGTCTGACCTTCCTGGTATCCTGACACTGCACCACACAGTACAGAAAACAATTATACTACTAGAATTTAAATATGGCTTATTAGAATACAATTAGTGAAATGAAGAAAGATGAACAATGAAGTGATAATGATTGTCCTCTTTCTATGATTATGTAACTGTTTAAGGGGCACATTTATTATATTTATGTGTATCTTTGCAGAGCTGATAAGATAAGATTCTAACTTTATTGATCCCACAGTGGGGAAATTCACTTGTCGTGGCAGCTCACAAGAACAGAAAAGAGTGCAAAAAGCAAAAAGTGTGCAAAACAGATACAAAAAATATAGACATAACAAATTAACAATTTTGAAATAAACACTGTACAATATACAGCTATGTACAAGATGGCTGTATTTTGTATTGTATTGATGGTATCTTGTGCTCAAAGACTGACTTTGGGCATCACCACAGAGGACTACATGGGCTCTGTGGTGTGGTCTGTGTATCTTTGTTGAGGTTACTGGATTCCTAAAAAATATGCTGTTACTCATTTCCATATTGAAGGCGAGTGTAGTTTGTGTCTGGCTCACTCATTTTCTCAAAGATGTTGATGTTGTTTCAAGTACACTCATTACAGCCCAAGTCAGGCATGACTGCCAGACGATGTTTGGTCAGCTTTGGCAGGAGCACAAACAGACTTGCAGTCATGTTTGTCTCCAAGTTGTCTGCCCTCTGAGTCATTGCTCAAAACCATCAACGACAACACACAGACCGAAAACAACAAGAGGATGACATGGTTTTGAGCCCAGATCTGCATCACTGAAGCATTTGAATTCAGAATAATGAGCAAGAGCCTCAGCTGTGACTTACTTGATTGGACCCAGGAGCAGATAACAGATAGACAACTTTCACAGGGGAACATATAACCAGGAAAACCAGGAATATTGGGGCCCTGAAGAACTAAAAACAAAATGACAAGAGACTAAATTAAGTTACACTTTATTAATCCTCTTTGATAAATGTGTCTTGACAAGTGACTCAAATTCAGTGGCAGTGATATTCCAACATTATGTTTGAGTACCCAGAATTTAGTCAGTCATTGGGAGGTGCTAATCTAAAACTTGACTTTGTGGGTGATTGTTGTCTTTATAAGAAGCACACAAGACTGACATAAATGAACAAGACAATCTAACAAAGCACAATTTGAGGTTAGGGCCTGAGCTTTTAAGTCTGTGCTTTCAACTCCATGTGCGTTGAGTGCTAGGGCCCTGTCTCATGTCCACTGCACAGGACAACATTTATTTCTGTTTGCTTGTTTCTGACCAAGGCAGCTATTATTTTAACACCCCAAACCCTGTTCTAACCTGGCGCATTATTTACCCTGCTATTTAAGGAGTACATTATTCAGATAGAAGGGCCTACACGATACGCTTATACTTGTTTCCACGCATGCAGTATTGTCACTGCAGCAAATACATTTGAGCACCAAAAGCCGTAGTTAGAAATGACAAGGCAGAGGGAACTCTGCAACAAAAACCAGGATTAAAGATGTGTAATGTCAACCACCCTCATCTCATCCGCTATTAATCAAAATGTTAATTTTTATGACCAGTACAATCCAAACCAATCCACGCATCACTCTAACACACAGGGGCACACAGTACCCCTCTTCCTACAGCAGCAGCATCCATTGTTGGTTGGTTTTGCACCATGAGACAAAGCTCTGTCTGTCACTGCATACAGTAGATTGGATGTAAATTCCAACTGGTGCACAGAAGCATGCAACACATTATTTCCAGTTCTCCTTGCTATCCCTGTAATCTAGAGAGGTGTGACAAGTGTGACAGCCTTTATATACATAATATACAGACAGCAAATAAACAAGGCAGATACTTTTAAACTGTTGAAAGAAACCCCTCTTCTAGACTGTAGTCAAAGTTAAAACACACCAAATTAAGAGATACTTCTCCACACTTCTTGTTAACAAAAAAAAAAAAAAAAAGTGAAAATTTCACAGTTAGGGCTCAAGTGTTAAAAACTAGAAGCGCAGATGTCTTTTGACCTGCATATCACCAGCTATACTTAATGGGTGTATACGTGGTCACACACAGAAATGTGCCCAGAGGATATTTAAGTACATGCTTGCTTAAGTTTCAAAGGTCAGGTACTGGAAATGTAATCATTATTTAATTCCATCCTACATTTTCTCACTGTAAAAGCCTGTCTTGATTTAACAGGTACCAATCAATAAGCAATCACAGAGGTTGAAAAACACGAGTAGGGGCTGCCATTTAGCTCGTCATTGTTGTCATGCATAAAATTGATTCGTCTCTCTCTCTCTCTCTCTTTTACACACACACACACTTACACACACAGGCAGATAGTATAAGTTCAATGCGAAAGATGTGTTCAAAATTATGTACTTTTAAAATGATTGATAGCACAAATTGAAAACGACATAATGGAAAGCATGAAAGCAATTTTCCCAAAGTGCTTGTCCATGTTGAGGAAATCTTAATCAATAGACTGACCAGCAATGTTCTGAACAATGCTGTCCTTTTGCATCATTCATGATCTAATGTGAAGCAGTTAAACACAGAAGGAGAGCAGAAAGACATCATTCATGAAGAGGATCTCTCTGCTAGCAGTGAATAATGATAAAAAGACTTGACTCTGAAATCAGCTTGTGTTTCGCAGAGCTGCTGCGGTTCTGGAGGCTTGTACAGGGACGAGGAGACTTATTAGTGCGTCAATAGTGCAGTTAGTCAATCTATAATATTGACTGATTTATCGACCCACCATTGTTTTGATTACTGTACCTGGTGGAACAGTGGCCAGTGAGTCCTGAGTGATCAATCTCCAACAGTCTTAGGGCTGGCCTCAAGCTGATAGTCGATTGGTTGTGTGAGCCTGATGTTGAGCTGAATGTCTCAAAGGGAAAATCAATACACAACACAAAGATTGTAATACAGCTTCCATTTTGCTTTAGACAGGTGGAAATCTTATAAAGCAACTCAAGGGCAACGACTGACATGAGTATATCCTAAATAAAATACGAACAACACTGACAGCATCCACTAATTTTCATCCTCAGACTTAATTCAGGGTGAAACTGGAATTATTTCCTCACAGTTAAATGTCTCCTCCCAGTTTATCCAGTCCAAGTGGACATTTGTGCCACATCGGAGGAAACACCCTCAAGGTGTTTCTGAAACGGAAATCTGAACACAAATCCATAACTGCATACTCATATCACAAACTCAAACAACACAAACAAAGGTCATCAAATACACATACACTTCTGTATGCACAGAAGCTACACAACCGATGAAGTAGAATAAATCAGTCAGTCAGTCATTGACCACTGAGCCCTCTACTATCACAATGTCACGATTTCTAATGTTAGCTCAGCTTGTTTCTCTGATAATTCAAGTCCTAAAAAGCGAAAAAGTGACGATAACATGACTTGAAACGGTCTGACAGTAGTCCATTGGACAGCCAGCATGAAATGCATGGAAAACACTGAGCTAGCCATCTAACTTCGTTTTAATCTCCAGGGGGTCAAGACAAGTTATTGACATGTGGTGTGGCCATAACTCTGAGGGTCGATATCATTATCCATTGGCTTGTTTCACACAAATAAGAGAACACTGGTGAATGTCTGAATCTTTGAAAAACTGCATAAGTGGGTTTTAAGGATCAATATATTCTTAACTGTTCGTGAAGGAGGCCTACTATGACTGTCATGTGGGACTAAGGCGAACTGAGGTGCAGAACAAAGACTGAGGCAATGGCTTAAATTTGTTTAAATGAAGAATTTATTAACAAGATACCTACAAGTAATATTAATGAATGGATGCAGGGTCTCTTGTACAGGAAAGCAGGCAGCTGAGCAAGCAGGGCAAATCAACTTAGTGGGACAAGTCTTACCAGAGATGGCTGCAGGCACACAGAAATATTTTCAAGAGGAAAATATTTGCCTTTGTGCACCTTTTAGTAATTTTGCTATATTTGTGACAGTACATTACAATATTTTGTGACAAAACAGCTAAAATGCACAAAAACATAGCTAAGAGTAATTCATAATGAACCATGATGGTTCTGCCATCTGTAAACACACCAGGATGACACACACACACACGAAAAACACTTTGTGCATCTATTCTGTGATTTTTGGTGATAAGTAGGAGCACAGTGACACCTCATGTTTACATGAGCCTAATTACCTCTTCAGTTAAGTGCGTGAGCCTGAAAAGTTGAGTGTTACAGTCAGGGCTCGGTATCGTTAGTCAAGAACAACACAGCAGCAATAAATCATACAGTGCTTTCTGTGGTGAAGTCAATGTGGAGCGTTACTCTGTATTACATGAAAGGTTCTGGTATAGTAACGTTTTAAATTGCACCCAGCCCTAGTTACAGTATATACTGTATGTATATGTGTGTGTCAAGTCATCAGTGAATGTGGCAGAGTGCTTATTGCTGTAGCAGGGAAGCGCACAGCAAGCATCCAGAGAGAAAAGGCTGCTGAACCATGCTGTCCAGGGATCACACTGAGCAATCTGACCACAATTCACTGCAGCTGCGATCAATTTAGGAGAGAGTGAGGGAGTGGGTGGGGTAGGTGTGGCAGCCTGGGGGAACCAAAACGGAAAACTCACAGGTTTTATCCCTGAGGAAGCCAGAGACAAGACTTCCATTAGAGACAGGATTGCACTGTCTGAAACTGTCAGTCTGCTCAGGCCGGTTTGGTTACCAAAAACAAGCTTTATTCATTTATAGACTTTAACTCTGGGACTTTCTGTCTGTGGAGAATATTAAAAAAAATTAAATAAGGTGATCTGTAAGTGAAATACATTGATTGGAAATGAAAAATAAACCTATGTATGTGCAAACAATTGGGCCACACCACATCAATTTTTAATGTCATTTAGATTTTTTCCTGTATTTTTTTTTTCCTTTTTCCCTTCCTTATTTTCTCATAGCAAAATTGCTTTTTCTTAAGCAGAATTGTATTCACTGGCATTATTATACACATTATACATGTGTAGAACTGATTGAATGGTGACGAGAGGAGACTTCAGTGTTTGTTCGAGACATTTCTGAAATAAAGACAGAATACCGATAGATTTGAAAAGACATTAACTCAAATTTCTCTTTATTATAAAACAATGGAGGACATATTTGCATTTTCATTAATAAGCAGCATGGTGTGACAGTATAATGCAGTTAGCATCACATACAGCTGTGTGACTACAAGAGCTTACAGCTGAGCGTAAGAGGGAAGGAAGTGGAACTCACACACACATGCGAACACACACAGTCACGTTTCCATCCCTTAAGAGGACACTTGATTGCATTCATTTCCTCGAAACCACCCTTGCTATGGCCACTACTTGCATAACCCTACCCCCCCCCAGGCTAACAATATCTGAAACCTAACCTTACCCTAACTTTAAACCAAGTCTTCACCCTAGTATTCAATCATTTTGAGGGACTTCCATTTTGTCCCCAAAATGACAGTGAGTCCCCACAATGTGAGTGTGTAAACAGATGTCCCCACAGAGTAATACATAACCACAGGAACCACAGAGTGTTTTAAACATCACTGCTCATTTGTTCAGAAATTTGCTAACTGTACTATTTCATTGTAGAGCACCCTGTAACTGATGGTCACTTAAAGGAACTGAAGGAATGAACAATTTGTTTAGTTGATTATGGTTACCCACACAGTAAGTCACCACATTCACAGTCAATACCAATATATGCGCCCACTCACACATAGCAGTTGCCTACTTATTCAGGTGAATGACAGTTAAGCGCTTCAGCATTTTTATATGATTATCACGCAGCAGTAATTTTCATATGAACATCCATTTTAGGTTATTTCAGTATCTAATTTGTTTCCTATTACCCTGTATTCATAAGGACATGAGAGATATCTTGACATGTCTGTTTTGGCATCTCAATACCTACAGTAAGACAAAACAAAAAAATAACAATCCGTCAATCCTTTCACAGTTTACACCTTTATAAAGCCATAAAAGCTTTGTTTAAGACACAAATGACACATTAAAAATACATGATATGCTATCAGCCCACATAAGCTTATTTACTTCACTGACAAGATAAATTCTTTATCATCTTCTGACCAGCAGGTAATGTGTCGACACACCCATTAAAGTGCTATATACAATTTAGCATCTTATCTGTACATTTTCACAAGAACATATCAATACAACTATAAAATCAGCAGACAGTTCCCTGATTTTATATTGCATTATTGACAGCAAAAAGGCATGGGCATTTACAGTGTTTGTGCATAAATGGAAGCGTATGTGTTAACATACCTGAACATGCACGCATTCCACAAAGTTCACACCCAGAAAAAGTCTGCAGTAGCTACCAGCGAAAATATGAATTTTCATTACTCATGTAATAATAGAAAATAACATAAATAGCAACCATTCAAGTAAATAGTGTGACTCATTCAACACGCTGCTCTGTTGGCTAATAATGAGCATGCATCACAAATAGTAGCAGGTATTCACAGTACGTAAGGTGAGGTACATATACTGCTTTATGTTCCTCCATTCATTAAAAATCTTGACTGTGTCTCGAGTCCTTGGTGCCATGAGTCATCCAGGCAGGTCACTATTGGTGGGTTGATCTAAATGACATCAGGAGCTTGTCAGCAGTGGATGTCCTCCTGCTGTCACTTCCTGAGAGAGCGACAGAGAGATGGCATCATATGTGCAGGTTTGTTACGAAATCTGTTTTATAACCGCAAATCATCTTATGTTTGAGGTAAAGTGAAAAGATTTTCCAAATTCAAATTTAGGTTACTGTAAAAGATTAAACTTTCAGTAACACACACACACACACACACATATATATATATTAACACAATATAACAAATTACTACATTTAATGTGAAGAATTGTATTTTGTGATGTGCCCACAGAAAATTATCACCTCACTCTCTTTTTAGCTCTCTTAACTATCTGTATTTTTATATATTTTAAATATTTTACAATTTGGTATATTTTCTGGCCCCAAATGTTTCTTTGTTTGATCCCTAACTCCCTTCTGTCTGTACACAAACTGGAAAATGAGCAACGAGAAATACAAGGAAAAGCCAAGTTCGATAAAATCCAAAATTAAATAAATTAAATATACATGTTTCATTGTGGTCTGTATGTGTCCAGCATGAGAGTGCTGGCCTCTTCCAGGTTCCACTGGCAGCGTTGCAGAAGTTCTTCACACTCTGCTCTCGACTTCAGGCCCAGACGAAACAGCTGCTCTACCTACAATACAACCAGAAGAAACATTTTAGGCAGGAGGGTAAGCAAGTTGTAATACATATCTTTATTGCCCTGTGCATGTTTTAGCTCATATTAAATTACTTGCTCTCGTGCATCTACTATAACGTTTGGGTATTGACCAAATGATCCAAGTCCACAATTTATGAGAAATCCATATAAATATTTGGTGCTCATTTGGCCTTGCATACACCAGCATCGGGCTCTGCAACCTCACTGCTGCACTGCTACATGCTTTCAGAAAACTCCCTCTACCTCCCTTGCAGAAGTTAAGTATTCAGATCGTTAAGTAAAATTCAGAGAAATTCAAAATGCCCAAATTTTAAAATGTGTGGTCTTGAAGGTATGGAAGTCTGAGAAGTAACTGAGCAGAGCCACACTACCAAACTAAAATGCTTATTGCTGCAATAAATGCTTTAAAACCAAGACATGAGTGTCCTGTCTGCACACATTCTTTTGCCTTAATTGCTGGACAACAGCACCATTTTGTTCTGCCATTTGGGTGTCTATAGAGTTTAAATACTGGGAATTTAGAACCCAGTATTTCCTGCGATTTCTTGCCAAAGTATACTCCTTTTCCTGGGAGGTAATTTTTCACATTTGTGTCCTTGTGTCCAAATAATAATGAACACTATTACACCCAGGTTCTACTTTAAGGTTATAAAAAGTATTCCAGGTAAAAGAGTGCTTCATTTCTGAAAACTAATAGAGTTGAAATCACAGGAGAAGCTTCTGTTCATTTTCTTTATTTATTTTGTTTCACGGTAGCTGGTAACATCTAGTCAAGGACAAAGCAAATTAAGTTTATCTTTCAGGGCTAGCAAAGTTATAAAGAAGTGAAAAAGTATGTACCTTTAAATGATTTATAGCCTGAGGGATGCTCCAGTTGTGACTCTGCAGAGCCGCCTCGCACTCCTCCAGTGTGACACCGTGCACTGTCCCTTGGACCTGTCAATCATGGATGTACAGCATAATGATACAAACTTACAAAAATGTGTTGCTAGGTGGTGATGAAAGCAGGAATGACCATGTAATCAAATGTAATATAGTTTCTAAATATGGGCTATCTAAGAGACCAACACAAGCTTTCTGTTGTGTTGTAATTTACTATTGAACTTTTATCCCAGCATTCTGCCAACCCTGCCTCCTAGAAATGTGTAAAACTATGGGGGCTATACTATTGATCTGTCCCCTCTAGAGGTACAATGTGGTATTACAAGACTGCCCTGTCTTGCGGAGGCTGGGGAGGCTGGAGAGCCTGTCTTGTAGAGACTGTCCTGTTTTGTAGAGGCCCTCGAGAGGCTGGGGCTAGCAGACCATCACTTTTGTTTCTTCACATCTGTTGATGTTAGTTCATTTTTTGAATGAAACAAAAAGAATTAAACTAAAATTCTGGCCATATCTTACAAACTGCACCTTTTAAACACACATAGTCACTTAGTCACACTCCCATAAACTGTGATCAAACTTGTCTTTATATTAATCCTAAATAAACATTAACAAAACACTCATATATCCAGACAGTGGAGAAATAAACAATACAGTTTGACTGTGATTAGACTTTGCTGCATTTTTAGCATAAAATTCAGCTTCTTTTTAGATACAAGGACGTGGCTTTAACTGAAACTGGCTAGGTTAAAAAAAAAAAAAAAAAAACGTTTTAAAATGTTATCAAAAAGTTTGTTTTATGAGTCTGTGCTGAACATTCAAGGGCATACAGTGCTTTTGTACTAATTATTTCTATGTGTGAATGTCAACAAAAACAAATAGAAAAAAAAAATGTAATGTTATTTCAAGAAGGAGGAAAAACATTTAACCTCTTCAAATTCTTTTGGTCTTCCTCACCTGTGTGATACTCTGCTGCTGTTGCATGCTGAGAGCTGTTGTTCGCCCATTGTTGTTATTGTAGGAAGAGTTCGGTTTGGTCCCACCAGGCTGCTGCATCATGGGTTTGACTGCCGCCATATTGGCTGCTCCGTATCTGATAGTTCACAAATTAATCATTTATTAATACTTACATTAAAATAGTTTGGGAACAAATTCAAAATTTCCTTTCTTGCCTAAAGAAATTGCCTCTGTCCTAATTAAACAGACTGGTGGAGAGTGAATAAGATAAGACAGTATTTGATATCAGCAACACACCTTTCCAGAAAAGCGGGTCGATCAGGCAGCGGGGCAGGAGCAGGAGCAGAGCTCTGGGAGCCGTCAATCAGTGAGGAAAGACCGCGCCCCTCACGAAAAACCAGAGGCTCTAATAAGGAGCTGGATGAGTAGGAGGAGCTGCGAGCTGTGACCGGCGAGGAATGCGATGTGACTTGAGGCAGTGAGGAGGTGGACCAATTGGAGGACAGGAGGGGACCCAGGAGTCCAGACGCCCGCCGTGGGGAGACGGAGAGGGGAGGAGGAGGCAGGGCCAAAGGGGAGGAGGAGGATAATGGCGGTACCAGTGGGAGCGGAGAGGAAGAGCGAGAGCCTGGCTGAGAGAAGGCATGGTCTCTGGGTGGGATCTGAGGAGGCGTGTCTTCCTGCTGGCCTAGGGAGCTGGAGCTGGAGCGCACTTGTGGGTGGGTAGTGCGGGTGGAGAGGTTGTGTTTGGAGGGACGTAATGGTGGTACGGGGCTGCGAGGAGGCAGCACCGGCTGGTCTTCAAAGTAGGTGGCAAAGGAGGGGGTGGAGGTGGAGGAAGGTGAGGGAGGAGGTAGGCAGATCTGTCGATGGGGGCCCAAAGGAGCCAGGGGCATGGGAAGGGGAGATGATGGGAGGGAGCGACCCATTGCCATAGGAACCTGCAGCTTCACCATCACCTACACCCACAGAGACAAACAGAAATATGTGTCTATTAAACATGCTCACATGGTTCAACTGAATAAATGAAAGGTGTAAAACATTCTCTACCTCTCGCTGTAGTTCTTGGAAGAGGTCAGCTGACTGCGACTCATTCCTGCCTGCTGCAGCGACGCTTGTCGTGGCCACGGTGTCTTCAGTAAATCCCTTGTTGATGGACCGAACTTCCTGGTCCTCTGATTGGTCCTCGAGCTCTGTAGAAACCTCGTCATAAGCTGGCTGGGGGAGAGGCCAGTCAAGGATGGATGGAGTGTCCTGAGAATGACAATTTAGTTAGGAGGTTTCAAAAGTAAGAAAATTCCACTGACATTTCCAACAAAATACAGCCAGAACCTTTCCTTTCAATATGGCGTATGGCTCACTTCACGTCTGTATAACGTTGGTGGCGTCCTGAAACACAACCTAAAATTGTGGTTTATTCACTATTTCCATTTTCCATAAGTCCTTGACATTTGTGGCAAGAGTACAGAGATGAGCCCATGGATAAATGGAGTAGTCTTAGGATGAAGAGGACTGAAGCCTGCAGAAGTTTAAGACATTCCAACTAAACTAGCATGTCAACATGTTTACTACCAGCCTTGCAAGCTATTTCTGTGATGTTGTGGCAGGTCCAGCTGCTTTCCCTCTCTATTTGTACCTTCAGCGTGTCCTCATCTGGCTGCTGGGTTTCAGTGAGTGGCGAGGGCGTGGTCGAACTGAAGCTGTCATCAGTGAAATCAATGAGCGACACTTCGCTTTTGGCTGAGCGCACGCCGGGTCCTTCCCAAGGCCGGAGCTTCAGGCCCAGGGACATTCCCAGCCTCTTCAGCCCAGATGATGCACTGGTGTCGTCATCGTCGTCGTAATCGTCCATCACAGAGTCATAGAATGGCTCTGAATACACATGCAAACACCAGATTCAGGAAATAAAAGGCAAATGTATTTAAAGGTGGAATTGTAGAGTTACAGACAGGATGGGAAAAGAAAAACTTACTCTTCAGCAGAACAGCAGGTTGGGGTGGACGAGGAGGAGGTTGCTCTGATAAAGAGAGTTTTATATATTTAGTTTACATTCACTCAGTGACTTCAAATGACTAACTCCACACACTAGTCACGTTGCAGTCTACATCCATTATGTTCAGACTCATATGCAGTGACTGATAAAGAGCTTGGTCATATGGTGCAACAACAATCACCTGAACCTCAATATCAGCAAAACCAATGAGCTTGTTGTGGACTAGAGGTCCTCAGATATGGACGTTGCTGCAAAGAAGCTGCTACAAATTCAGTTTCAAGGTGGACACCAATTCAGTATCTGACCAAATGTGAAACATGGTGACTTCTGTTCCTGAGTTATGGTGTAATGGACAGAAAAGGTTTTGCATAACATTAAGATCTCACAGGGAAGTTGACCTTTGGCCTACTGGATATTTGGGTGAAATTTTGCCAGAATTAGTATATGAAATCACATGTTATGGATAAAAACATGTTTTGTGACGTGACCTTTGACCACCAATTTCTAATCATTTCATCTTTAAGGCCAAGTGGACTTTTGTGCCAGATTTAAAAATTTTTTTTTTGCTATTTTTCCACCATTGCAAATTGGAAAAGAGAAGCACAGGTTAAAAAAAAAGTAAAAAATGTCACATGTATGTTTAATTGTTTGAATGAATTTACTCTTGGCACGGTTGGGGAGTTTGGTTGGCCTTGCGATGCCCGAGTCCATTCCAAGAACATCAGGAGGGTCCATGGGGTTCCCCAGATAAAGACTGAAACAGAGGAGCAAGAGGTAGAACAACAACTAAATATTTTTTCAATGAAAATGACTTTAACAATTATTGAAATATATTAATTTTCTGACATTTGACTGATTGTTCCAGCTGCACTTGCATATAATGTTGGGTGGTTTAATTCATAACAGATATGATATTTTTAAGCTCTTTGTACATTTTGTATGTAAAAAATTTAATTTGTAAAGTAACTAATTTACTGAAGCTGTCAGATATATTAGTCAAAGCACAATATTTCATCTGAACTGTAGTGGAGTAGAAGTTATTATTATTTCTTTTACACCTCTCCTTCATATTTGCAAATAATAAATATTATTTGTTACAATGCTGTATACATTTAACTGCTGTACTCACTGCCTGTAAAAAAACATTTTGTATTTCTGCAGTAGTTTGGAGGCTTCTCTGGGCTTGAGTGTGTTCTGAAAAGGTTTAACCAGCACAACGTCTGCCCTGGAGGAGATGCACTGCTGCACTCCAGTGGACAGCAGTGGAAGAGTATACAAAACATTATACAAAGTATATTTACTGAAGTACTGTACTTAAGCACTGTTTTGAAGTACTTGTACTTATTATTAGAGCTGTTTATATAGTTTAGAATAAGAACTTTAATACTATATATAAATATAGTATACCATACTGTATTTATTATTTGTCATGTTACAGTATGATACTACAATTAAATTTCACTATACATTACTGTACTGTACTATACTATATGCTATATATTATGTTATACTTTCGCTTTTCATTTTATATATTCTACATCTACGCTGTATTATATTAAACTGTATTACATTATGCACAACATCATATTTCACGTTAGTAATACAGACAAACGTATCTTAAAATGAACCTTACATTTACTGTTTTACTTTACATTATATCAATAAATCTAAAGCAGGCATGTCAAACAGGTCCACAGGAGGGCCGGTGTGGCTGCAGGTTTTCTTTCCAACCAAGTAGCAGCACACCAGACTTGACTCATTTAATCAACTGATCTCCGTCTTCAGACAGTTGATTGGTCAAACGGTGTGCTCTTGGTTGGTTGGCACGAAAACCTGCAGCCACACCGGCCCTCCTGTGGACCAGTTTGACATATGTGATCTAAAGCAATGACTTATTTTAGTGTGTATGATTAACCTGTCTATACGATCTGCATGTCCCCAGCTCCTGTGAGGGTCAGTGTCTCCGTGTCCAGTGTGGATGAAGGAATGTTTGAGTGGTCGGCTGATGTCCTGGGCCGACAGCCCGGCAACTGAAGTCACCACGTGACGGGGAAACTGCCCGATATGCAGCGTCCTCCTGTTCTGACCTCTCCACCAGTAGTGCTCTGCCCTGAAAACACACACACACACACGTTGACACACAAAGACAAAGAACCACACACGCACACAATCACACCTAGGGGCAATGCAGAGTAGCCAATTAACCTAATGTGCGTGTTTTTGGGGGATGTGGGAGACACGCAGGCACAGGGAGAACATGCAAATTCAGCACAGAAGGGCCCAGACCCAGACTTGAATCGGGAACCCTCTTGCTGTGAGGCAACAGTGCTGACTATGGCACCACTGTGTCGCTGCCTTATTCTACTAGCAGAGGTCAAAATCAGGCGATCTCTACTTGGTGGCTGAGGAGGTTTAATCACCACCTAACCATAACAATAAACATTACTTGCCTAATCTTTTGTCCCTACAACTACAAAAATACGTGTCCACACACACACACACACACAAGACTAAACAGATGTGTGTTTGTCCAGTTAGCAGAAGTCACAGTATAACTAGAATGAGCCAGTAACAGGACAGTAATTACAGTAATTTTCCATAATGCAAAGAATCTAATGTGAACAAAAGATGCATTTGTTGTCTTGTAGGGATGACGGTCATTCGGCACTGACAGGCACAAGAATGACTTGTATGACCAGTTACTGCTGTTAAATCACTGCATTGTATACAAAAATTTAGCTGAAGAATTATGACATCCTTCCACGTGCACGTGTTTTACAACAGACACAGTAACATACTGACCTTCCCTCTATGATGGTGATTACGTCGTTCATTTTAATCTGGAGCTTGTCTTCTTCCTCAAAGTCCTGCAGCGCTCTCATATCTGTAGGCATAGTCTACAGAACACACACACACTAACTGTCATCAGAAGGACAAACAGAGGAACAACATTTTGTACGATGATTTGTTTGTTTCCACTTTCCCTTTGTTGTCTTGTATTTACCAAGTGCACCACTTTGTGTCAAACTACTTTTGGATCCACTGGAATACAGTGTATAAATGAATAAAATGAATAAATATGACTTGAGCCTTACTTGTTAATAAATTCTGCAGAGAGCTCTTCATGAGTCATGAAAATGACGATGAATTAATTGTCTCTTTACAATTTCATAGAAGTACTGTAGTTAATTTCTGCAGTGTTTATGAGAGGAAACTGATTGAGTTTATTGTCAGCTTGTTATCTACAGAAGCCAACACTTTCTCATCCGCCATCCACTGTCCTACAATAAGAGCTCAGGCTTTCCTACAAAGTTACAAACATAACCTTTCAGATATGTGGTTATGTTATACATCAACTGCTAAAATTACTGCACAAAACTGACATCACAGTAACACTTGTCATGTTCCTCTTATGGTTCACATTATCCGCCATTATCCATTATGGACAAATTCACTGGCTGATGACGTAAGTTTTGACTGAAACTACTGCGTTACCTCAAGCAGGAAGTCTCTGAGGGCGATGAAAGTCGGTCTGTCCTCAGGTTTGGGACTCCAGCACTGCAGCATGACGTTGTAGATGTCCTGAGGACAGTCATCTGGTTTGCACAGCCTCTCTGCCTCCACGTCCACCTTGTGGAGGATCTGTGAACAGACGCATAAATTAAGAACGCTGAAGAACAATTATTACTTGGTGATTTTTCACCATCACAAAATCAGTACTACAACTGCAGTTTGTGTTTGACTTTGTAGTCCAGAAAACTTCAGAAGCTAGAGTGGATTGTCTTAATCCAAAAGGTGAATTTCCTTCTCACTGAAGTTTTATGGAAAGTTATGTGTGTGAGCATATGCATGCACCTGGCTCCCGTTAAGGCCCAGCCACGGCTCCTGTCCATGAGTGAACATTTCCCACAGAGTGACCCCAAACATCCAGGTATCAGATGCATGAGAAAAAGTACGAGACTTCAGAGACTCAGGAGCACACCTGCGGAGAGACAAGGACAAAGACAGGGAGAGAAAAGGACAGAATAGAATCATTATGGAGACAAACACCACAGAAGTTTGAATCACTTTCAAAACTTGAGGTCAGAAGACAGGCTACCAAACTAAAAGAAAAAAAAAAGGTCATTTTTGAGACACGTATTTTTGTGTGACCAGGACGCTCTTCCCACCATGGGAAAGGGATTTTGTGGGCCTCCTCCATGACATATTGGTCTGTGTGTGTTGGCAGCGCCCTCATCAGGCCAAAGTCTCCGATCTTCACTGTGTCATTGGAGAATAGTAGAACGTTGCGGGCAGCCAAATCCCTGTGGAGGAAACGCTTCTGCTCCAGGTAGGCCATGCCGCCCGCCACCTACACACCAACAGAGAGGCACATACACACTAATACTTACTAATACTTCTACTCGGCTACATTTCAGATGTCAATATTCCACTTTTTATCACACTGCATTTGCCTGAGAGCTTAAGCTACTAGTTAACAGATTGCAATTTTTCATGCTCTTTCACAATGAGAAACAGAGCTGTGTTTCTGAGCTCCTGATATCAAACTTCCCAATAGTATATAAAGTAGTTAAAATTAGCTCAACCTGAAACATATAAAGCAGCACTACTGCTCTGGGTACACAAACGCAGTCCATGCAGCAAGGGGCTGAGAAAGGGACTGTGGAAGATGCTGCTGGCCTCCTCACTTATTCAACATTTAATTACGACAATATTCATGTATGTAAATAAATAAAGACCTCAAAAAGAGGAAAGTCTGAAGCATGTTCATGTTGATTTTTATCTACACAACATCCACCCGATTATTATCAGAAGTTTAGATACACACTCAAATGGATGCTTCGTTCCACCAATCCCAGTAGACTACACTTTTAAATTATGTGGAACAGCACAAGATTTGCAGGTGATTTCTTTGTTGTGGGTTGTGTTTATGTATGAGTGTTTTCTTTAACAATTTACTTAAGGATTAGAGTGGCAGCTTTAGGTTTACATGTGCCACAGTAACGCTGCTGCAGCAAATACTGTGGAAAATTTAAGCAGTAAAAATAAAGGCTGCAATAATAAACTTGTAAAGAGACTCTCCAGAGGACACAAAATTAAATTTGTGAAACTCCTGAAATAAATATTTTTAGACAGCTCTGATGGAGCTCTGGATTTATCCAGAGAACAGCTGCTTTACACCAACAGCTTCACTGCCTGAACGTAGACTGTGAAGCTTCGAAGCCCTAACAGAAGTGTTCAGGACAGCCCCTTCTCATCCGCTAACCCTTGTTGGTTTTTCTTGTTGGTGTTAACTGACCTGCACAGCGCAGTTACACAGAGAGGAGATGAGGATGTGACCCTGACGTTTTCTCAAACGATCCAACAGGGAACCCAGAGGGGCCAGTTCAGTCACCTACACACACACACACATACACACATACAAAAAGCATGGAAAGCTACAGCAGACTCGTGATGCTTATACATCTAACTTGTGGTTTGGGTGTCTACTTTTGGTGAACTCTAAATTACAAAAGCATCAGCAAGTTCAGATTAAAGTCTCTGCGTATTTGTGCATGAACACTTTTAGTAAAGAGTGTGTGTGTGTTTTACCATCTTCATGGGCTGTGTGAGGACGACGCCGTGCAGCCGGATGAGGTTCTGGTGGCTCAGTGAATGCATGGCGTTCACCTCTCTGATGAAATCATCCAGACCGTCCGAGTCCAACACACTTGCCTTAAGACACTTGACCGCCACTGACAACTAAAAAGACACACAAGAGGGAGAGACGATATCAGCTTAACAACCAACAGAACAAAGTGCTGTCATGCAAAATGATGCAAGCACGCTTTGGGACAGGGGGTGATTTAAAATTCAAATGTGACAAAGTGGACCACAATGTCTTAATCAGCCATCTGAAAAACTCATGCTGGCTGATGTGGCTCTGGATTGGTTTATCTTTTATCTGTCAGACAGGTCATTCTTTATCATGCTCGAAGATGCCTCCTCCTCTCGTACTGCTTAATTGTGGGATCCACCAGGGGTCTAGTCTGGTTCTCCTTATTAACTATATACATGCTACAGGGGGTCAAATCATGCAAAGGTATTAACATAGATTTTCATTGCTACGCAGATGACATGAAACTTTATGAAATGTCTTCTCTATCATGTCCTGTCTCGCTAAATTGGACATCCAAACTTTCCTGCAGTTAAATGCCTACACATCAGAAATAATTAGAACATTGCCATCTGCATTAGCACTAGCAGAATTAAAAATCTTTCGCTTTTAAAGTATCTTTCCAGAGCTGTGATCTCAGATCATACATTGATTCACTCAACAGCATGTTGTGCGTGCAAGTTCCTTTCTTGTTAGCATGGAAACAGATGTTTTCCCACATTACTCTCTGCTGTGTCTCACCACTCTGCCGTTGGGTCCGGTCCACTCTCCTCTCCGCACCACCCCAAATGTTCCGTCTCCGAGCCGCTCAAACATCTGCAGCTCTGACTCTTTGATCAGGCAGGTGAGCGAGGCACCTGACTCGCTACTGGCTGGTACCGCGCTGGACGATGCCCCCTGGGGGAGGGGCTGCTGTGGGTCGGTGTCGGGTCGTTTCACTGGAAACACCTGCGGGTCCAGAAACAGAAACCAACCGATGACCCTGGTTTCATGTGTACAAATAACCAGTTTTACTGACAAAAAAATGTATCTGAATAAGAAAAAGAAAACCTAGTTTATTGTTAATTTTTCAAATTTCTTTCATATTATATAGACTTAACAAATAATCGATTAACCGTGAAAATAATAAACAGATTAATCTATAATGGAAATAATGAGAAAAAGGATCATATTTTAAAGTGTGTGACTGCACCTTGCTCATCCAGGACTTGCGTTTATAAAGTGCTCTTCTCCTCTTGACGGCCTCCCAAAGTCTCCTCTGACCTGAACCGACACAATCACAAGCACTGAACACATTTTATCTTCAGATTTTAAGCAGTGGTGTAAAAATGATCAGATCACACAAAGAATAAGACAGACGTCTGCGAACATGACTAAATGTAAAACACATTGGCAGTGGTGATTGTTTAACAATCAAAACTCCCATAATACAACACTACTTCACTGTGTCATTAAACTATATAATTTGTTCTCATTGTTTTGACCGTTCTGACTGCCTCAATTTTTTGTCTCAGTTTTTTCTTTACTTTGCAAAATATGAGATAATTTGGAAACCTCAAACAATTAAAAAACTAATGCTCTTTGTGAAGGTGTTAACTTACCGGTATCTACAATGCAGCAAAGCACCTTAAATACAAGCTGCTTTGGATTAATTAATCCGGATTAATTTGTAGCAATGTTGTATTTGTGACTACAATTGACTGTATGACCATGACTGTAATTTTCATGTAAAACCTTGTTAACTAACAAGTATCTATATACAAGTATCTATAGGTGCTATATAAATAAAATGAATTGAATTATAGCTGTCAAATAAATGTAATGCCACAATTTCCCTCTGAACAGTAGTGGAGTAGAAGTATATGGCAGCTTCAATTGGAAACACTCAAGTAAAGTACATGTACCTCAAAATTAAACTTAAGAAGAGTAAAGTTGGAATTCAGTAAATGCATTTCGCTACTTTCCACTGCTGATTTCACACTTACTTACAATAAGCGCAGACAAATCTGAATTACTGAGTGAACTTCTTATTTTCATTGAACAGTAAGAAGTGCAAAACTGGAACCCAAACAGGACGTACCCGGCCGACCCATGCCGATCTTCTCCAGGTCTTCATTCTTGACGTAGTCGAAGTGGGAGAGTCGCGTGACGTTGAGGTCATCACGGATCCGCAGGAAGTACTGCTGCAGCTGCACATCTGTCAGCAACTCCAGCAGCCACTCTGTCCCCTCCTCACACTGCATCTACACACACACACACACACATTTACCTTATATTACCAGAACGCATGCATTAACAAATCATCGTGTCCTTAAGGGAAACAGGATTCCGATTCTAAGTGTGGTTTTAGCTTAAACTCAGTTATTATGAGAGGGTGATGTTAATGGACACGCTGCAAAGTGGAAAGGGTGGAGCTACTCTAAATTATAGATGACTGTGCAATGACTCCTCAATAAATAAAAACCCCTTAAAAACATCTTCACCATCTTCATCTTTCTTGTTTAACACTACGGTTTTTAAATAGAAAGATATCTGTGTTAGCTTTGGACAGCCAGGCTGGCTGTTTCCACATTTACAGTCTTTATGCTAAGCTAAGCCAACCAGCTGCAAGAAAGCAGATAAACATTTTCCCCAAAATGTCAAACAACTGCTTGTGTCTAAAACTATCCCTTCATTTTGGACCCATCTGCATTTCAACATTATGAATCGACCTGATATTTGGAGCAAATAAACATCTGCAGTAAAAGGGCCAATTTTAGTTTTAGTTTTCTAAATTCAAAATTTTGAATACCCAGTGCAATTGAAGGTACTTGTACTAGTACTTTAAAGATTCATTCCAGTGCATTTCAAAGGCAAATATTATACTGTCTACTTCACTAGATCTATTCGATTTGATTATTTGATAGTGTCGAAGTCAGCTGTGACACCTCCAAGGATTCACAAATTAAACATGTGGGGTCACAGCATTTTTAACAGCACAGGAAAACTGGAAATAACAAACTAATGCTACCCTTTTTTCCCAGTCTTGAGTTTAAATGTCTCTTATTTCTGGTAAATGCCAGGATAATTAAAGATATTTAAAAATTATTCAAAACAAGACAATAAATCAGTCTGGAGGACAGTAGTGACGTTGATGGTGGATCACAAGCAGACATTGTCTTTTTTTGATTTGTTTGAAGAATCATAAGTAAAGCAGTCTGCAGTTTCAGCCCATTAACACACTCAAAATCACAAATACCCACCCACTAATAATCCTGCTAATAATACTGCCTGCACCCTGCACAGGTGCGTACACACAATAACTACAGAAAGAACAGAAGAATCACTGGATGTCCAATCACAACTTTACCATTTGTCCCCTGCCACTTTCTCTGATCCTTCCGTCTCTCTCCTCTTCGTCCTCCTCCTCCTCCTCCCCCGCCTCATCTCCTCTGGTATAGGGGAGTCGTTGGTACATATAGCTCTCCCCCATACTGTTACAGCTCCTCTCGTCCTTCTCCTTGTCTCTCTCTCTCTTTTTCCTGTCTAGCTGCTATTCAGAGGAGGCGTTAGCACTGCCTCTCCGAGTCTAGTTTGCTAATCTCCTCTCGGCTCGGTGACCTTCTCTGCTCAATCGATAGGCGCATGCACACACACATACACAAACGCACCAGGAGGCATCTGACGCCACTCTCTCTAGCCGTATCACCTAAATCTATCTATAAACTCTGTCTGTCTTCCCTCCCACTGGTTCTCTCTCCTCCTGCTGACTCACGGCTTCCTGCAGCGTCCGACACCTCCATACTTCCCTTTCTCTCTCCATCTTTTCCTTTCTCTAGCTCTCCATCTCCTCCTGGCTCAGCAGCCGAGCCCACTGTCTGATGTTAAATAATTCAACAGCACTAACAAGGGGATGAGAGGGAGGGAGAGGGAGATCGTGCTGGAAGGAGGGAAGAAAATGTACATACAAATAGGTGGACAGATGGATGGGTAATTGGGTGAATGGCCAAAGGCAAAGAGAATAAGGGGAGACAGTTCCCAGCATGCATTTGATAGACACTGACATGCAGATGGTACAGCATTAAGACTGACCCAAACATGCATAACATTTTCTAAAGGATGGAAGTTCAGTGAGGTAAATTTGCTCTGAGCTGCTGGCTCCACTGTGGTTTTATATCACTGTATTATATTTAATCATAATTTATAATTATAATTGAATTTTGTTTGGATTTTGTGTTATTGGTATTTTACTGACAATGTTCAGGTCTTTTTTTAAACATTCATTGAGTCTCAAACAGTTTCACCTTCTCAGATGTGAGGAATGCAGATTTTCTCAGTTTTCTCCCTTTGGATTAATTCATCACTGTAGATCCATCATAACGTGTTCTACCTTGTGTCATCTAGTAGTGGGTATTGGATGCCAAAGGAAGACATTTAAATACGAACACTTTAAGGGAAAATTATGACCGCCTTTTTTTCCTTTTTCTAAAAAATATTGTTACATTTTATAGACAAAGCTGTTACTTAATTCATCAAACTAATTGCATTTTTTTTCATTGCAGCCCTTTCATTAACCATGCTAATGCTGTAGCTTAAGAGATGAAGATGTCCGACCTGTCAGTCGGTCGGCTTCTTCGCTTCAGACAGAATACAAGCTAAAATGTGTGTTGCTCGCATTCTCACTCTGAGCAGGTGTTAACATTTAGCTTAACGTGCTGCTGCGTCAAAATAAGCAGTCATGCCTATAGACACTTAGTCTTGTTGGCTTCTACGCTATGATATCAGCTACATTGAAACTTAAGTTAATATATGAGATTTGGAGGGTGTGGGGGTGTTACAGCTGAGAAAATTCAGACTCATGACCTCCAAGCTAAAATCCAAGTTATCACCTGGCATCAAGACTGTGTACGGGTACTAACTGCGCATCTGTACCCGTCCATACAATTGCAGAAATCACTCAGTATATCTGTCTGCAGGCTCTTTCCCACATGCTGCACTTGTCTGTCAAAACACTTCAGCATCTCCTTTTGTATTCAAGATATTACACTATAGGTAGAATCACTTCAGCAGTGCACTGGAAAATAATACCAGAATCTTTTTTCCTTCATTTTAATCATGCAAATTGTCACTGACTACCAAGTCATACATTTAACATGTAGGATGTCCTTTCGCAGGTAAATCATGATATCATGCTCATGAAAAATATTTGAGTGACATTACAGCATTAATTTAGTCAATATGCTTGGTTGAAACTTATCTACTGTTGCACTGAGCTTTTAACAGAGTTAAAATGTACATGTAAACCCAATCTACCTGATCCTGTAAGCTTCATTCAAAATATAATCAGCTCAACTGTCTTAGAACTAATGTGAAAGTGCTTGCTTGAAAGGCGTTAGCCAGCTACCTGGTGCATGAACGGCAACATCTCCACATTTCACACGTGTGTTCACGTGTGTGCATGTGTGGTCTAAATGAGCACAGAACCAGAGCTTTAATCTCTCTGCGTGCACGAGTTTTATCAAGGGCGATGCTCTAAATATAGGAAAGCTAAATTTAGCTTACATTCACTGGTATGAAGAGCGGAGTTGTGTGGATGGAGCCGTTTTACTTTGCTCTCATCTCAGCATCAGACACCTGGGAATCAGTCAGGACTGTTGACGGATCCACTGCGTGATGCGGATGAGGATTTATTGTGCATCTGTATTCCTGTCCACCTGCGTTGACCACTGACTAATTACAGACGATGGGAAACGGCAGTTTTCAGAACAGCTTTCTTGTAATTTGGTTCATGTACAGTTGAATCAGAGCATCCAGGCAGAACGTAATGTGGGGAGGGGAGTGAAAAAGGAACAGTTAATTGAAATAAACACTAAAGCCTTATTCAGTTCACAGTCATGTATGACATAAACACAGCAAACTGTGACATTTATGATGCTGCACCCAGACAATATTTCCCCCTTAATCTTGAAAAATGACTGAAAAGACTTTTCTCTCATCAAATTTGTTTTAAGAAGAGATAAGATTTCCTTCATTGTCCCACAATGGGGAAATTCACAACTGACTAACTGGTGTTGACTGACTGGTGTTGAGTGGTGTTGATTGACTAATCATGTAATCAACTAATCACTGCAGCTTTAATGCCTACCCACTAAAAGTACTGATATTCCTATTGAAAATACACCAGAAAAGGAAGTTGTTTACATTCTCTGCCCAGTAGTGCATTTATAACATGAGTAAAACACTTAGAATATAGTTGACAAGCCATTTTTATTTCACCGTGACTCTTAACATCTGATGAAACAACAGATATTCAGATTCTTCTTTTGTTAAGAAATTTTGTTCATAGATTCCTCTTAGTTTGGATTATTCAAATTTGCTGGTAAAACAAAGAAAGAAAACGTCTGAGGAAAACTCAGAACATTGAAAAGCAAAAACAAAACTGACGCTGAAGCTTAGAATAAAAGTCAGTTAAAATGTTTTTCTTATACCCAAACTGAAATACAATGCAGAGATTCAGTGAATGTTGCAGGCAGCCACACTGTGTATAGAATGAGCTGAAATGAGTAAGAAATGATTCTCATTTTTAAGTATTTTGATGACTGAAGTTGTCGGCAGGACTGAGGAATCATATTCAAATCGTCAAATTGGATTTTAAGGACACACGCAACCCCCAGTTAATGGCACGTGAACTGTTGGATGGTTTAAGTTGCTACAGGCTGTTTATACACACACACATACACAAAAAAATCATCATCAAAGTAACTGTGTAGGTCTTTGTCCAACTATGTGACCACACTGAAGACTACTGTCAGCCTCCTTCTGGTCCCAGTAAAGACCGCTTAGGACCAACACTTAACATATTCTAAAGAAGACGCTGTTATTTTTGTAAATGACAAAAATATGTAAGTGTCTAAAAACATGCAGAAAATTATAGGTTTATGATAATATATTCTGAAGTGGGCCACTGTGCATAATAAGTACCTTTATTTTTGGTACTTGAAGTATTTTTTTGATGTTAATACTTTTGTACTTTTACTTAAGTAAAACTTCAAATAAAATACTTGGACTAACAGGGTATTTCTGCTACTTTTAAATCACTTCAAGTGAAAGCACTCTGGATGTGTTGTCAAACTGGTCTCACCCTGCAGACGTCCTCTGGCAGATCAGGGGTTTAAAGCTGCAGTCAGGAGAGACTGAGGTCACTGGAGGTCACCTGGAGGAACCCATGGGTGGAGGGACCCCACGTCATCTAAACACACACACACACACAGAGAAAGAAAGAAAGATGTACCTCGAGAAACTCACAAAATAAAGACAAAATCTGAATGAACTGAACCGAAGGAAAGAGGACACGAGAGCCCAAGCTTCACTGTTTTCACCCACGTTATCAATAAACGACAAATGTGCAAAGTAAACTGGAGCTCAGTCATTCACAGCCATGACAGACAACAAATAGTAAACAAATATTACATTTGATTTTACTGTGTTTTACAGAATTGAAACACTCACTGCTGTATTCTGCAAGAAATATTTAATATCATGCAAAGGACTCTCTTATCTGGTGGAATTCTGGTGTTGCTATAATGTTGTCCGTCTGGTACCTCCTTTATCTGTTTTGCTGTTTTAAGGATTTAAAAATTTACTGAATGTTTCATGTTAAATATCTAAAGTTCAATCAAGTCTTGAGGAAATTAAGTCAGAGGTCAACTTATTCTTTATTTTTTTCTCATTTATTTGGGGTTTTTAGCTACATGGTGGGTTTACATTTGTTTTGTCAGAGTGAGAGAAAAAAGAGCTTGCAGACTGATTTGCTTTGCAAGGTTTTGAGTCTTCATCAGAGTTGAAAATCAACTTATTTCTGAGTACAGGGCAGAGCTGAAACGTCAGAAGTACCTGATTCAGCTGCACGTTACTGAAATTTACTGTTTTGTTATTATGCACCAAAATACCAAACACAACTTTCTTGAAAATTCAATTGACAACAAACTTTATTCCGATCATGTTGACAATTTACTTGAACCGTTAACCTTTTACTATGACTATGCTGATGCATGAATGTCACTTTACACTTTAGTGCCATAATTATACTGATTAGTACTGTACACTCGCTCCACCTGGTTACTTACTGTTTATGAACTGTTTACATCTCAGGTTATATAGGATATTTTTATTACAGCACTGTGCATGTGTATTACTACAACCTGTTCTCCTATTATTAGGATATTTTATCTCTTAGATTCTAATTACATTATTTATATTAGTTTTGTTATGTACATGTTTATATAAGCTATATTGGATGAAGACTGCTTCACTGTTAACTGTTGTGCATATAACAATAAAGAACTTGAAAGAAAACAAAACATTTTACAGACTTACGTCTGGTTAAAATCCTCTGGGAATGAAGGTAGGACTCAATATTTGTAAAATTCTGGATATCAAGTCATAATTTTTCATTTTTTATGACTTAAAACTGACTTGTCTCTGAATAGTGATTGCATCTCACTACAGAGAGGGGAAAATCGAAATAAGATTCCAAATATATATTTATATATCAATATTTTTTATTACGTTAGATGTTCACATAAATTCAACAGAATTTAATTTAAAAATAAGGACAAAAAAAACAGAAAGAGAGGGACAGAGAGATCTATTCATCTCTAATGAGAGGAGCAGCAGAATAGACTTTAATTGATCAAGCTGCTGCTTCAGTCAAAGCTGATTAGCCTGCTGCCTCAGTCACGTTTGGTTCCCGACTGCCTGTGTGTCAGTAAACGTCTCACTGTTAGTTTCCTCCCTGACATCATGAGTTAAATCCTAATATTATAATAAATATTTATCTTATTTTGTTTTGATACAACAAGGGGCATCTTCTTCTCGGACAGAGCTGCCAGAAAAAAATACCCCCGAAATGCCGACCTGTGAAGACGGGTGCTTTGCGGGAGACCAGTCCCCTTCCTCCGGTCAGTCCGAGCTCCGTCCGCCGCCCACAGCTGTTGCAGCCCGGCGGAAAGCCAAAGCTGTTTATCGGGAATCAAGTTAAATTCAGCGGATCCGCTATCTCTGTTGTTCCTCCGTTAATTCCGGAATCTCCCCAGCGCGCCTGCCGGGATTTATGAGCGTCACAGTGCGTAACCTCGCGCTCCAGTTATCGCTGCTGGCCCGGATAAACAGTGTAATTGCACTTCCTGTTTGAGGGGTTCAGGCTTCAGAATAAAAGTTCGTGTTTCATAAAGGATTTTTAAGTTTCATTACTTTCAAATTTACCGTTTGGTATAATTATTGATATTTTGCATAATTTTCTTTATTTTAAATTAGATTATTTTATTCGTAATACTATTACACAATTTTAGCTCCAAACATTAAAGGATATAGGATATGTATAGGGAGATTATAAAAAGTAACGGCAAAACCTCAAAATAACAATAAATGCACTACAAAATTAAATTGTTAAAATCCACAACAACAAATATTAAAAAAACAGCACACTTCACTGGACATATAAGCTAGAGTTCCCCAGTTTTCCACTTAATACATTATTCTGTTCTACTTTCTTCAAAAGTCATCCATATTTACCAAAACAGACATTTTCAAAACTGGGCTTATATCACCTTTTAATGCTGTTGCCCATGAAGTCTAATCATCCTGTCTTGTCTACATTCTGAGCCAGTTTTATTTTTCTGTTTGTTTTAACATTGTTTAACACTGGAAGTAAAACAGCTGGGTTCTATTCTGACAAGAACTCTATTGAAGTATGAACTCATGAACTGGCTACATTGAAACATATGGCCTAAGATCCCAGTCAAATCGCTTCCTGCAAGCTTTCCTATTTTCTAAACATTTTTTAAAAGGAAGGAAGGAAACTCTTGATGAGAACCACCAGCATGTCTGCTGCAATGTTTTTGACCACAACAGAAACTAAGATCAGATATAGATTTTCTGGATGCTTTAAGCCAAAAGGGTTTATTACACTTTCTTGCTAAACACAGAGATAATAGAAACAAAACCCAGAACTTTATAAGAGAAAAAAAGTTGTACTGAACAGACTCTGAAACCAAGTATTTTAGCATACACATACAGGATTTCAGTTTACAAAGTGAGTGGAACACCCACTTCCTAATCACCCAATTTCCCCTCCCCTCAGGATTAAGTAACCTTTTCTTTTGACAGATGTAAGAAAGTAAAAACAGGATATTACAGCATCAATGTCAACAGAACTGACACAAGGAAAGAAATGTATTGGAATATATAAAATTCTGGCTTATGAAATAGACATTTTGTTAACTTTTGAGTGTATGTTAAAGTAAGTTGATTTTAACAAAGTCCGTCTGATAGTTTCAGTGTGGTTTACTGAGAGATTCTTTGAACATGTTCACTTAATAAACATTTGTACCCAGGTTCAATACATTCTCAGTGCAGTTATTATCATTTGTCATAAGTTCAATAGTTTTTTCTGCCATTTTTTGTTCAGAGGCCTAAAAGTATTCTAGTAAATTTTTTATGTGAAGAAAATGGTCAAATAAATAACCTATCAGAAAAAATATTGTTTTGAATCTAAAACAAGCACATTTTTTTTAATCCCTAATTTTAAAGTTTCTAAGTGTGTCAGCAAAGGAATACAGTAACATGCAGTGAAAAGGAAATATGTCACATGCAAACAGATTTGCTGTGGCTTGTGGAGTATTCATATGGAGGTGAAGCATCAGATCACAGCACAGACGTTTGGGGTCCAGCCAGGTCAACAGACCAGAAACAAACAGATTCTGCAGCAATAAGGTCAGAGCATGATACAGAAATATGAGCTGGAGGACTACACCTACACACTCTCACACACCAACACACACACATAATCCAAAAGTAAAGACGAAAAACAAATAAATAAGTATATAAAACTCTGGGAAACACTGTCCCCGATAAGTTGTTCCACCTTTCAAGTGAAATATGAGAGACACTGCTCCCGATAAATACACATGTAAAACACAAACACTAAGGTAGGCAAAAACTACCGTCACTGCTTTCATTATGGAAGGCGCTGCTCCCGATAATGGGTTTTAATTATGGAAGGCACTGCTCCCGATAACTTTGTCATGTAATTATTAACTGCTCCAAAGTAGACTGTGCAACATAAATGGCTTTCTCGCAAATTATGGAACTGATCTGTTGTTGCTCTAAATGGAGGACGCGGTTGTGTTGATAACATTTTTGGACACATTTAGATCTTTCCCTTTTTTAGTGTGTGTTTGTGGGTATTTTTTTTTTTTTAAGAATTCATCCCAACATCAAGCACAGAATAAATTCAGTCGAATAATTAATTTATCCCTGGGCTTGTGGTATATAAATAAAAAAAAATAATAATTTTTTCTCTGCTCTTAGTCTAGTAGTTAAAACAGATAAATTTAAATACTAACACTAGAACAGGCCAAATTATACTCAATCCTTCATTTCGCCATTACATGATTTTAAATAACCATTTTGATGATCGACTGAAGCGGCACTATGTGCGCCGCCGCCTCATAAAATTAAATGAAGAAATGAAGGCCATGAAAAAAACAAAACAAAAACATCTCACTTTGTCAGGGGGTTCCATTTTGTCAGCAACAGTTGAGGAGTCATTTCTGTAGCAGATGCTGCCGTAACATTAGACAGTATAACCGTCATAATTATGGAAGGCACTGCTTCCGATAACGTCATATAAAAAGACAAACGATAACTTTATAGTGGGCACTGCCACTGATAAAAAAAACTTAAGTATAAATAAGGTTTCTCAGTGTTTTGATGGCAAGAGGTCACAGTGAAGCCTTCAACTGGCCTGGTGTGTTGGAGGAGGCAGATTTTACAGTCGACTTTAATTTTTTTTTTCCCCCCCAAGTATTTAGTTCACAAGAATGTACTTCACACTTTTCTGACTCTTCCTGGATCTTTGTAGGATTCAGACCCCTCCAACAATGCATTATAAGTCTGGCTGTAATATTTTCTTTGACCTCTGATTGACAGCTTGTGCTTAAGTGCTGATATTGGAGCTCCTCACTCTACTCTACCTCAGTTTTCATTTTAACAACACAAATACACACACACGCGCACACACACGTCCCAGTCCCCCTTCTTTAGATTTCTTCATCGATGTCCCAGATGTCTCCCACCATGGCGCCGGCACATCCCTGCAGGGTCCAGGTGGCCAGGGCCAGCTGGGTGTGGAGCTGCTCCATATCGTTAGTCTCTGCGATGGACGCCAGTGTGTGGGATCCACGGCCCAGCAGGAGGTGACGGAAGGGAGTCTCAGTGGGGGACACGTACGGAGAGAGGAGGGAGTGCTCAACCTAGCATGATAAACAGAAGACTTGAATACATCTGTAGAGCTGTTGAGATGCTTAAAATAACAATTACATTTTACATATAACAATTACATTAAAAAGTAGCTGAAAGGTCTGGTAGTATTGTTATTCCAGTGGAGGATGAGATGTTCTTTGCAATTTGCAACCACACCACTAGATGTCACTAAATCCGACACACTGGATCTTTAAAACTAGCATAGACGGACTTCACTGTGTCTGCGCTGGTTTATCGAACTCGAACCAGCATTCACACACAGAGCTCTGTGGCCTGTTGGCATAATTTTCTAGCACAGTGACACCCACACAGAATACATATATTTTGTTTATTTATTCATTCATTTTTCCACTGTGGCGAAAGCAGACCAAGGACCAGTAAACCATCATACACGTATTAGCAGGTTAAAGATAGTTAATAATATTGTGATAAAAAGAAAAAACAAAACAAGAACTTTTTCAGTGAACCAACAACATTTTAAATATGCATGTAAATTAGTGTCACAGTATGCGTCTTACCCTCATGATCCTGTCGTTGAGGATCCGGCAGGCCTCCTTGTCATTTAAGTCAGTGTTGGTAATGGCGCGGCTGATGCCGTCAGAAGCTCGCTGGAAGGAGCCACGTGCTCGGCTTAGCCAGGTGGGCTTCACTTCCTTCAGCTGACCAGACTGCAGAACAAAAAGTCCCAAAAACACTAAGATGAATTTCTAAAAACAAATATATTCTGGTCTTTATAGTCAGATATCGAACAACCAAAACAGGAGCATAAAAAAGGCACAAGACCAACCTGTGTGAGCTGGATGATGCGTTGATTGACCCGTTTCGCAGCTTTGCCAAGGATGTCGCTGTATCGGCTCACATCCAATCTCAGCAGGTGGTCGTGGATCAGTCGCAGAGCCATCTGGCCAGCGAACTGCGCCGCCAGCGCCGTCATTTCACTGGTGCGATGGTTGGTTTGGTAATTGAGATGATCCATGTTGTCCAGGTTGGTGCCGTAGTAAGTGTAAGCCTCAGTCTTTAGAAACAAAACACACACGAATCAATCAATAAATGTCAGTTAACTGTATAAAAGAAGCATCACAATTCTGTTTGTCATATTCATCTAAAAAGACCCTACTATACCTTTATTTTTAATCTGACACTCTCTCACTTACAGGAGGGTTGTGTACAATAGTTAAGATTATCAGTGAATATAAGCGATTTGTTTTGTGTCAAGACTCACGTTGGGAGAGATGAAATGGAAAGAAATGGAGGGAATCCCAGAGAAGGCCAGGAAAGGATAGGCAGGGTCGTCAATTGACATCGGCCTCAGTCTGCACACAAGGTCATGTAAAGTTACTGAACATGATTTCGGCAACAGCCTGACAATCTGTTCTTTTCTAGAACAAAAAGATGGTTGAGTAGAGAAAATTTCTGTATCAGTATTTTTTGGTATCTGCCACATTTTGAGGGTAGAAATGATCCAAAACTGACAATAAATGTTTTGTGAGATTAATAATCTGGTTTACTTACTCTTACATCAGATACTTCCTGATTTGAATCAAATAAACCAATTTTAGACAGTATTTTATTTAGGCTGTTTTTTTCTTTTTTTCTGATTTATCTAATTGAAGCGTCAGTATTGGCGCACAAACTCAAATATCTTATCAGCACTAGTATATATATATATATTTTTTTTTTTAAATGATAAACAGCCCTTGACTTCTGACTTTCAAATTTGTTGTAAATCATTTTATTTTAAACACCTAAAATCCTGAAAACAAAAAATCTGGCTGTACATACTGATTATGAACTTACGTATTAGCCTCCCAGTTATTTTTTCCCATCATATCGTACACAGTGCCAGAACCAAGAGGATTTTGCACCTTTGTGGACAAGCAAATAAAAAAGTTAATACAAACACCGCTGGTTGATGCAGAACTGGGTGCACAGTTGCTGTGTTTGTACCTCTTTCATCGTTCTCCCGAGGAGGCTGTAGAGCAGCGGACTTGCTGAGGCCACAAAGCTGCCACGACCTTGTGAGGAAATAAACTCAGTCAAATGACAATCACTGACAAACATTCGAGTAGTAAAATAGCCTTCAGGTGTGAAGTGCACTAACCCATCACCACTCCATCCAGGCTTATGTAGGTGAAAGCGTGTTTGTCAATAGAGGACATATAACCCTAAAAACAAACACAAGCATGTTAAAGAACTTCTATGACAAAACAATGATTTTGTTTCTTTTTTATGTTGATATCAAAGCAACTTAGTTCTTACCTCCAACCACTCGGTGGCACCAACACTTCCGTACTCTCCGGCACTCCAGCTTGCAAACATCATACTCCTCCTAGGCCTGAACCCCTCTGACAAAAAAAAAAAAACAATCATATTAAGCAGGAAAAGAAAATGGAGCACCCACCCACACGAACGCATGGTAGCTAAGTTTCTGATCCTAGTAGATACTGTTGAAAAGATCAATCAAGAGCTAATATCTGAGTCAGACAAACAAAGTACAATTACAATCTTTGGACAGTTACTACAAAAACTGAAGGCTGTTACTGTCGTCAGGCTGTTACTGGCTTTTCATCTTTAACGAAAATAAATTAATCTGTAATGTGTTAACGTTCAAATAATAAGAGTAAAGGTAAGTAAGAAATAGTTAAGCCTTTGACTTAGCACCCATCTGACATAGGGGCAAATCTTGTGTGTCGTTTACAGGACGCAAAGCAAATGCGTTACCTTTCTCCACCATCTCGCCAACAGCCTTGGCCAGCTCTACCAGAATTGAGGTGCCAACAGTGGCCCTGGTGTAACCTTTACCCCAGGCGTCTCTCTGCGCTCCCACCACGACGTAGCGATCTGCAGATTAACACACGGATAGCAATGAACAATATAAATATTTCAATTTCAAAAAAAAAAAAAGAAAAAAAAAAGAGAACAACACTGTGAGGTCTACCAGGATCAGTGAATCCTTTGATGACTCCAAACACATTGTGGATCTCCCTGTTCACCAGCACGTTGTTGACCTCGACAGTGACATTCTCACTGCCTCCCAGTCTGTAAGTCAGCGACTTTAAGCCGCCTTTAAAACCACTGCTTTCATCTGGTTCGGGACCCCCGATTTTCCTGGAGATAGAGACAAGTAAGGAATTATTTACGTTTTTTCACAATAAATGACAAAAACATAATTTTTTAATTTTAATGCGTGTAGATGGCCTTACTGTAGAAGAACTGTAGCCATGCTGGCTGTGATAGTCTGGGCTGGGATTTTGGGGAGGCCAGACGACTGGGTTGGGGGAAACTGGGTATGGTTGAAGGAGGGAAACCCAGGGGTGTAGGGGTCTCCTGAACCCAGATGGACCTGAATAGGGACATGCACAGAATCAAGACACAATACCATCTTGTACAGAGTGGTTTCAAATTGAGACCGTACTGACCATCTATAACAAGACAAAAACCCTAGTATGGACTCAGTTACAGGTTTAAACTTACATGTCCATAGAGTGGGGTGTCTGCTCGATAGCTGTAATCTTGAACGTCAGGGTAGATTAGAACAGCAGAGGCCCCCTTCGTGGCAGCATTATCCACCTAAAGAAATGTAATCAGAAACCTAAATGTTAGCCAGATTGCTGAAAAACATGACATGAAGCTTATGAAGATGTCAAATCAGCACATACCTGCTCTGCAAAAGTGATCTTTCCAGTTCGCAGCAGCAACACATTGCCTTTCAGTTCAATGTCCTTCTTCTGCAGAACGTCCAGATCCTCCTGCCGGCCGTAGTTGCCATAAACCAGCTTCCCCTACAGCACAAGTCATACAGGCCAATACATTCAACAGAGCTAAAAGCAACAAATCCCACCAGTTTTTTGGGCCTAAAATACTTATTTTGAAACGATGATAAAGATGTGATAAGTAATTTAAATTCTAAAAGTGTGACTGTGACTCACCTGAACTCTCCCAGGAGCACTGTAGGCCAAATAGCCTGTTGGCTCAAAGACATCTGAACCAAAAAGGACACGGTTTGGACGCTTGCTGCAAAAAAGAGAACAAAATATTGTTACATTATCATTATTTTATTTTGATTTTGTTGGCAACTCCTTACTTTACAGGTCCCCCATTTCATTACAATGATCACCCTTAGAAATCTGGTGTGTTTTTATGAACTCTTACATTCCTCATGTATATTTCCTTTTTCCAGGAGAGATGGAAGAAGGAAGAATTCAAGGGCCCAAACGATATTACTGCAGAAGTTATCTATTGAAAAAAGCCTGGTATACACCAAGGGAATCAGAACATGATACAACAAGTGCCATGTCTTCTGACTTTTTCTGTCTTCCTCCACAAAGGAATTTATATAAGTTAGGAGATTTCTCCAGTTATAAGTATAACCTATGTGTTTTAAAATTATTAGATATTTAGCCTAAACAACAAACTTGAATATCTCAAGTTGCTCATGTTATAGCCTCTCTGCAGCACTGAGCTTCTGTGTACAAGGACACCGGTTTTCCTTCACCGGCGACTTTCTACTCCCTATGCTCTCTGAGCCTCCAGACGTGGAACATGCAGATAACAAACAACAGTACATAAACTGTGGATTGAGGCACCGTTTGTGTAAAAGGTTAAGGTGAGTGAAGAGACTACAAACCAAGTATAAAGGAAATCCCATCACATTTCCCAAAGCAGTACAGAGCATGTGCCACCACATGTGAATAAGAGTTTCTTAAAGTGCTGAAGATGATGAAGAATATACTCAGTATCTCTGTATAAGGGGGTATAATACTATTTTAGAATTGCAACCACTTCCTGATTGTTACATACCAATATACCGATAACCTGGACAAATGGTGCTGCTATTAATGTAATGTTAGTTCATTCCAACATAGCTGGCATTTTCAAAATTCCTAAGAACCCTTAATGATAACATAGCTGCCAGCGCCAGCCAATCACATCTGATGCTGCATAAATTCAAGTTTACATTCTGTGATCTTGAGTCACATAAAATAATGTGAATCAATTAATTTATCAAATAAAGTAAGAAGCATTTCAGGACAACCTGTCTGGTGTTTGCAGTTGAACATAGTGGATGTCAGTCCAGGGATTCATCTCCAGTTTGCGGAATTCATCAAATATGCGGTTTGCAAGACTCATATCTTCCTCACTTCCTGCTGAACGTCTAGGCAGATCAAAGTCCCTGCAGAAAAAACAGTTCAGACTTGTGGTTTGTCTCTTTTCCCCACAGCACGCACCATATCCAAGAAGAGAGTCCACAGATGACTGAAAAAGCTTTCTTGTCAACCATTTCAAATGTCAGTCTTTGTTTCACAATTACATTACCAGACATGAAAGTCAATGCATTCTGATGGAAAATATTGTCAAATCAAGCTCAAAACAGATCTTAAAAGTGGCATTTTCTGTTGGTTGATTGCTTTGTGACACAGAAATCGGAGGGGGAGACCCTCTGCTGCTGTCGTGCAAGCTGACAGCTGTCATGGTTGATATTTTCTTACAGCTTTCTGGCTCCTGTTTTTTGTTTGACTGTCATTCACGCATCAGCCTCACGTAAGTTGAGAGACTAAATGAACAGATACCAGGACCAGAGGTCGACACAAAACACTTAGCAATGTTAGCTAGCATACTAAGTGCTAACATCACATCAACTGATGCAATATGCAAGACACACATGACTTGCAAGAGCTAGCTCACTAGCTGGCTAGCTTTCATACAGCTAAAATTCTTGTTTGGGGTAGTCTGTCCATCCATGATTTTATACAAAACTACATTAATAAATTACTCATCCTTTTAAAAGATAAAAAAAGTGAAATTATTAGTTATCTCATCGGTATTGGCTGGAGAAAAAAAAAAAACAATACATATCATACAACCTAAGATATTATCCCATACATAATCCCACTCATTGTATTCTCTGGCTGTCTGCAGTGTGATGTTCTAAAAAATAAAATAACCATCTCAATCAGTTCATTCAGATTCATTATTAATGAATTGGCAGTAGGTTTGTTTCATGGGGTGGGCGTTAGTATGGTGAGGTGTGTTCTCTTTTCTCTTCACCTTCAGTATGATAACATACAACTGAATGCGGTATTGAGGGTGTGAACGTGACCAGTGTACCTCAGAGTTTTGTCAAAGGCTTGGCTGGTGAGTTTCTGTTTGAGGAGTTGGGTGATGTCCTTCCAGTTCAGCTGAACTTGAGGAGCTTCTGCGACAGCACCTGTGGTCGGTTCAAGCTTATTTTCAGTGTCCTGCTCACCTCCAGCTTCGCAGTGCACCAGCTCTGCCTGAGGTTTATTGTGGCTGATGTAGCCAATCAGGTAGCCTGGATAATAAACAAAGAAGAAACAGAAATGGTTTATGGAGGTTTTATGCCATCTGCTCAAGTCACCCACCAGTGCAGCTATTTTGTTTTGAAAATGCAGCAAAAAATAAATCAAGAAATAAAAGAACAAATTTTGCACAGTGGGTGCCATAAGGTTTTCCTCTTTGTCCCACAAATGTATTTTATTCTCCACAACTGTGTTCAATTTTAATTTGTTGTATTCTAGTTTAACTCATACTATTTTACCCTTTTAAAATCCTATTTGGACATTTTTCATTTGCTGATAAACAAAACAATTAAAGGCAGCATTTAGCCTTTAAAGAAATTGCAATGGGCATTTTTCACTATTTTTTAGTATTTCATAGACTTAATTCAGCCAGAATATTATTGGCAGATTCATCAAAAATGAAAATAATATTATATATAAAATGATTTTTTGTAATTAATTATGTTGTATTATTTAAAAAAAAAAAACAATCAAGAAAGAGAGAAATGTTTATGTGAAAAATGACAAGTGTGGTTTACCAATAACAAATATCAGCAAGCTTCCCAGGACCAGGTAGCAAACATTACGCCGGCTGTGATGCAGAGGAGCTGGCCTGAAGCTCGGAGAACCCCCTGCCTGGTCCTCTGTCTCCGTGGCGTCATCAGACAGTTTGACCTCGACATGTCTTTCTCCATCTTCCGCAGGCTGAAGTGTGAACCTGCTGTACCGCTCACTTTTAAACTAGAGGCGGAAAAATAAGAGCGGAAACTATGAGAGTAGTATGTTCCTCATACCAGAAGCTGCATGAGAGGAAGTGATTAAAAACATTTTTATTATGCAAAACTATCAAGATTTTGTTCTAGATACAAAATAATCAAACAAACAAACAAAACAAGTTTACTAAACAATACTAAATATATTAAAACAAACACTCACCATGTTGTTAAATGCAGACCTGAATCGATCCATTGTTGCTTTGATTAATCTAAAAACAGAGTGTGAGAAACGGAAAAGATGAGGTTATGAGCTGCAAATGAGGAATGCAGGGGGAAAAAAAACGAAAGGAAACAGGGAGGAGGGGGAGAAGACGTAGGTCAGCTTTCTAACAGAGTTGCTATTCAGATGACCATTAAGGGTTCCTGCAGGCCCAGAGTCTTCTCTGAACAAGCTGACTGTTATTCACTGAGGCTGGAACATAAACAGGACCAAGAGCATTAAAAACATTATATGTACTGCAAAGCACACATTTCTTTGTGTCTTTACAGCAATAGTGTTTTAATCCAACGACCAGTGATCTATTTACTGTGAATAAAGATTTCTGTCGTAATGCAAAATTTCAGTAGTCTCAAATGACATACAAGAACTGGTTTGACTTTCATTTACAGAAAGACAACAACTTGGAAATGTGACCTTCAGTGTTTCCGCAACAAAACAATGACGCCTCTGTTGTGAGCCTTGTTTCATTTATAAACATGTCAAGCACAGACGACACTAAGGCGCTTAAGAACAAGTATCTGTGCCGACTGACAACAGATCCCACACAGCAGAGCTTCTTGTCTTTCAGATAACCATCCTTCCTTTAAGGATGTGACTGATGCAATCTGTGGTCAACGGCTAATCGGACTACTTCCTCATTACTGAGCAGAAGCACAAAAACCCTTTCCCTTTCTTCCTCATTAGATAACACATGGAATACTTTAATTTTTACATCTAAGATGCTGAAACTGCTGTCATTTGTTTCTTTCATTTATTTTCAGAGTAACTCATTAGTTAATTCAGAAAACAATCCATAGAGTGATAATGTCAGAAAATTAAAATAATGTTCATTCCGGTGTACCAGAGCCCCTAACTCATGTAACACCTTGTTTCACCCAATCATGGTCTAAAGCCTAGAAGTATTCACTTCAAAATAACACAAAATACAGACTGTTTCATAAGCTTGTTTCTGGGATCTTTTTTTAAAAATACTGTCACTATTTTAACTCTCAAATCAATGTTACATAAATCCAGCATCAAGTAATTTTGTCATACCATCAAAACTAAACCTCTGCTGATAGCGCAACATCAAGAAGAATAACCTAGAACACTTTAAAAATATATATGTATACATATTAAAGCCTCTTTGGCTGGGAGTGGTTACATAAGGTCACATATCATGACTATCAGGTAAACTTTTCCTTTACAAGAAAACGTAGAATATTTCCTCCTCACATATTTCACAGTTTATGCTCCTCTGTTATTATAGTTTCACCGGGTCTTCTTTTCTATTCCTCCTTTGATCCTCCAAACTTACTCACACTTGCAAACGAGGAAACCAGCGATTCATATTCGAAACAAATCGACCAAGATTTCATTCTAGTAGGATATTTAGTTATATTATTCTATTAAACACTGCAATAGCGATTTGCGAATAAACGATAAAGGTCGCAAACGTCTCAGGCAGAACACAGGTGATATTTGCAGCATCATTTGTGAGTAAGCTAGTTAGCTGCACGTCTGGTGCGCGCCATGCAATGTCGGTTGAGGTAAGTAAGACTTGCATAAAAGAACAAGTAGTTCGATAACAAGATGACTTTATGAAGTATTAAGTAATAAAATGTCTATCAATGTCAGTTTCCTCACCTTATACCTCCTCAAATACCCGTCGTCCCCTGACTGTCAGGCTTGACAGCGGTGCCCTTATACGTAGTTGAGGAGGCACTTCCGCCGTACGTCATCACGCAACGTACATACGTGATTTTGCGCGACCGAATCACGTAAATGCCTAATATATAAAGTAATGTTATAAATAAATAAATGTTTAGAATTGAAAGAATATTTCAAACTGTTTTTTTAAGAATCTCGCCAAAACTATATATAACAGTTCTGTTGTAATGTAAACTGCAAATAAAACACAAGACACACCTGTACATCGTGCAGGGGAAGAAATTTACAATGCAGTGCTATCACAGAGGGCTTCTTGCCATCTTCTGCTGATGCAAATTGTTGCAGAGCAGGACTCAATGTAACACTTTAAAATGTGAGAAACGTTAGAGTCACTAAGTGTGACTAAGGGACTGTATGAAAGTTATTAAGGGGTACTTTTTTAATCTACCGAGGGAAGACAAAAAAAATGGTCTTAAATCTTTTCAGTTTTATAAAAACTATATTTAATTTCAATCTTTTCTTGGAAGACATCCAGTTAAAAAAAAGACTCAATGATTACTGCAATTGTTATTGTTTGTTATTTGTTTCATACATAATGGACTTCAAACATAAGGGTCCTCACCCCCGTAATATATATAAAGTCCCTCAATGACGCGAAACAACAAAAATTTGTGTGGTGCTAGAAACAGAGTGTAACAGTGACTGCACTGGTGAGGCTTCTCACTGTGTGTCTGTCAGTTTCCACATGCGCAGTACGGGTGGCAAAATTTAATTGGGACTGAGCACATCATGCAATAGCAACATTGTCCCAGATGGTGTCACCTTAGTGCTTTGTGTTAAAATTACCTCTGTTCTCTGGAGAGAATTAACCTCCATCTCTGGCTAAAAAGCAGTTTGTCTCTCTTAAGGGAGGCGGCACTTACAGCAGCACAGATGGCATCCATGTGGGAGAGTAACTGTGTGAATTTTTACCTTAATATCACATTGCTCTCTGTTATCATTTCATTTCATTGGGTTATTGCAATCGAAGACGTGGTTGTTACCGAGGAGTCAGCTGTTACAGTGGCTGTTGTGGGATCAAGCCTGTAACGTTTTGGGGTCAAGATGACATACAGCAAATTTATGTAAATTTTGCTAACGTTGGCTAACATTAGCCATTGTAAGCTACAATCATACAAGAGCAAATAAGGACAAAAACCATTGTGTAATGAAATGAATGATGGTGTGTTTTATACTAAAGGTACAATTCAAGTGCCTCCTAAAGCACACAAATTAACACATTATCTTGTTTGTTTGGAAAAACGACCACTTGTTTTACAGAGTTAACTGGGCTAACTGTAAACTCTGTGATCTATAAAGCAAAATTGATCCTTTTCTAGCCGTGGCTTCATCTTTCTACCGAGTTCCATCAATTTTCTCATCTCACTTGTGACAAAACGAGTAAGTTGTTCTAGTTTTGGCACTTTGTTTGTCAAATCCATCATCTTTAGATTTAATTCAAGAGGTTTTGCACTCAATAGTAGGTTACATAGAGCTGACATTAACTTGCATGTCAGGCGGGTATCATCTCTCATGTGTCACAGATACCTGAGATGCTTTTGCGAATACTACATTTATCAGAAGAAGCCCTCAGATCTGAAAAAAAAAAATCTAAATTCCTCATCTCTTTCTCTCCGCTATCACTGCATCACTTCATTGCTTTCTGCTGCTGCCAGCACATTCATTCTCCACTGCATGTAGTTTGACCCAGAGGGGACAACAACACTGCAGGGCTTAGCAGTGTGTGTGTGTGTCTGTGTGGAAGAGAGAGTATGTATCTGTAAGGTATGTTTGATAAGGTGTCTGTGAATTAAAACTATTTTTCATGAAGTCTACTTGAAGTAATTACATGAGTAGATTACACTGCAGTAAAACACCAGTTAGTTTATTGGAGATGCTTCCTTCAAAGGCCATGACAAATACTGACACTCTTGACGAAAAGAACATGAATAACCAAGAATAACATAAAGGAAGATACTGAAGCTATATTTTCTGGTTCATTTTGACCATATCAACAATAGAGAACTAAATAAATTAGGTCATATCATACTTATTTATCAAAAAATCTGTTAAACCCAACATGTAGGGCTAGATCTGGGTATCGAGGCTATCAGTATACTATATGCCTGTATATACTATGGTATCACATAACACAAATGTGTGTATATGGTCAGTTAATGAGCAACTATTTTGATTATCCAACCATCATTTTAACCATTTTCTTAATCTTGTATAATTTGACACTTTGAAGCTTATTTTTGACAAACATCATTATAAACTGAATATCTTTGGGATTTTTGGGCAAACCAAAACATTGAGACCTCACATCACGATGGACTGTTGAAAATTATAATATCCATTTTCTTGCCAAAAGACAAAACAATTACTTGATTAATCTAGAAAATTATCTACAAATTAATCATTAATGAACATAATAATTAGTTGCAGCTCTACTCCATCTGAGCACCTTGCCAACTAATGCAAATGACTCACACACGTTGTTCTGCTAGACTCGCACAACAAATGCGTTATAGCATGTTGAGTGAAATCAAAGTTTTCATAATAACACAGCTGATTTTGAGCACTGAGATCGGATCTCCCACAGAGTAATTGTGTCGTCGCCATCTGTTCTGAAAGCATCATGCATGGCGCAACAAATTGCGTCACGTTGCTCCCGTTTCTGCCTGGAATGAAACCGTAGCCGGAATTTACGCGGTGTACCTGAATGCAACGAGAAGAGAGCGAACGAGCGAGAGAGAGAGAGCGATTTGTTCATCAGCGCTTTCCGCTTTCTGGGTGCTCGCTCTGCCTCCTCTGTCGTGTCACCGGAGAGAAAAAAAAGAGGAAGGAATATGGTTTCACCCGACGCTCCTCCCGTTTCAGCGCTGCTGTAGCGGATCTCTGGTACGAGCAGGAGGCTGTGGCTCGGTCAAACTCGCGGCTCAAACCCCGCTCTACCTGAAACAACCACCTTTCCTCGTTACCAACCAGCCTGCCAGAGCACCACCAGCACACCGGGAGACATAAATGGGTGAGATGCAGCTTTTGTTTGTGCTTCTAATTTGGAGAATGCCCAAAAATAGCCCCCAGCTCCTCTGCGCATCTGGATGGGCTGGAATAAACGCCCGGTCCAGATGCGCGCTGGGTTCAGCCTCTCTCCTTCCTCCCCCTCTCCTCTCCTCTCCTCTCCTCTGCTCCCTACCTCACCTCAACTGACGTCGCTTCAGACATTTCCGAGCTGTTTGTAAGTGACCGCACGGGCTTGGCGTTTGGCAGTGTTTCCTATGCTTGATTAGAAAGCTGCGCGTGGGTGTGCAGCGCGGTCATGCGCGTGCGATTTAAGGAAAGCGGCCGGTTACATTGATGAGTTGCAGATGTTGACACGTTTACATTCACTCTGTCTGTCTGCCCATTGTGTTACACAGTGAACGACTCTCTCCAGCCCCCTGTCTCTGTATAGGAAGCAGGCCTGCCTGTCACATTCCTCTCATCACCGCCATCGTTTCCCACAGCACTGCTGTGTGATGCACACAATGCATGAAAATTAACCGATTGCAGATTTGGTGGGGCAGTAATCAGTCCGTAAGGTGTATATAATTTATATATGGTGGTATTAACTTTTTCTATTCATGCCACTTTTCCACTGCCACTATCCAGAAAACAACTTGAGTTTTGCTCTTCACATGTGAAGAGCAAACTCCTGCAGGAGCGTTTGACTCTTTGTCTTTACAAAGTGTGAAGGAATGCCTGACTGATCAGGTGATTGTTCTGTAATATTAACAAATAATTAGGATAATCGTTAGTTGTAGCCACTGTCTATACTACCTTTTCTATGTTTTCTATTTTCTGTTGCCTTTGTGCAGATACTTTCTGTCTCTGCTGCATGTAGCCAAACAATGCACAGCCAGTCTCAAGGGAAACACTCACACACAGGCACACAGTTTGGCTGTCAAGGCTGGATTAACTGGGAAAAGCAGGCAACTTCCCCATGGCCACTATGGGCCCTCTAATCCCCAGAATGCATTGCGTGTTTGTATTGTGGTAGATTAATGAAATGCTAAATTGGTTGTAATTAGCTCAAAGTCAAATTCCAAGGGCCTTTAAACAGGTTTTGCACAATCACTAAACCCCCCAAAAAAAGCACTATGTCAAAAAGTAGTTTCCAAATCTTCCCTTGTTGCATCCCCGGGGTGTACGTCTCTGTATTAATCTGTTACTGGAAGATGACAAGATGCATAGACAGAAAGATGGTGGAAGTGGGAGTGGTTGGCGAGTCAGTTAATCCGAGTGGGTTAATGCAACGATGATGCTCCTATAATCAGAATAAACCTACTATTGTCTAGTTGCTATTGTTAGCCTATTATTCAAGAGCTGCAGTACCGTTACAAATTATTATGTTTATTTTTTGACCACACTGTCAGAAATGTAGAAGTTAAATTATATGTTTACTACAGAGTTCATAGTTAAAGAAGATGCTGTACTGGGCTACATTATATTGAGAGGTGCCCCTGAGCGTGTTTAGATATCATTCAAGATATCAAATACTTTATTTTGAAAACTGGCCTGAAAAATAAGCACAGTGGTAATGCACCTTGGGCCCATTTTTATTGTTTTGTGTTTTTTCTCTTGGCTGCTGTTCTTACAGATACTGTACAAAGTGAAGACTTGAAAACCAAACATCACACTTGCAGTGGATGTCTCTCTGTAACTTTGGCACTGCAGCAGTTTTTTCAAGGAGAAAAAAAAAACGTGTCTGCTTTATCATCTAAAACTGTGACCTTCAAAGTTTCAGCAGTTTCTCTATCCTCACTGACCTTAAGAGAAAGTGTTACAAAGTTGCTGAAAGACTGGTACTTTTCTCACCTGGAAGTGAAAAACTTTCACTCTCTTTCCTACTTTTGCTGTGCTGTCACTGTCCTCATTGCTCTCTCCTCCTACGTTCAAAACACAGAGCTGAATGCACAATGTTCTTATCTGGGGGTTGCTGAAAGGCACTCTTGGAATTGAGATTTCTGGGAATTAGAAAAAGACAATGCAGGGGTTGAGGGAGTATAGTAGACCACAAAGTAACGTACTACGATGCAATAATGAGCAGAGAATGGTTGGAATTTTCCTTTAATGTAGGAGAATTTGCTGAAGTCTGTGATCTGATCCACAGTTGGAGTGGGTGGCTTAGACTCCCAGTGGGCTGCAGTCCAGCGTGAATGTTTTACGGACAGAAACAGGCAGCTGTTCTTGACATCATCAGCTGCAGCAGTGAAACATACCCACAGCTAAACACAGGTCCTGCTGTAAACCGGTGAAATGTCAGCATGGCTTTGTGGAGTTCAGCGTGTGTGTGTGTGTGCGTGTGTGTAGTTTCCTCTTATCTAAACCGAGTGCAGCTGTTCAGAGGATGCTCAGTTCCTGTATATGTGAGTTTCTTGACCACTTGAGTGGGAGTTTTGTTTTGTCTGCAGACTTTCAGATATTCTTTTTCATGCCATCTCATGGCCTTTCCTCTGTCATGGTTTAGCCTTGCAGACAGGAGTATTACAGACAGTCAACATGAGTGTTTAGGTTTATGCAAATATGGCTGCAGCTAATGATTGTTATTATTAATCAACCTGCAGATAATTATGTCATTTCATGAATTGCTCGTTTTCGACTGTGAAACCTGGAAGAAAGCCAGTGACAGCTTCCCAAAGCCCAGGGTCTTCTTAAGCCATTCATTTGTCCAAGCTACAGTTCAAAACCAAAAGTATATAAATTTCCATCAGTTATGACACAAAAAGCGGCAAACCTTATTAGCCTACATTTGAGAAGCTGGAGCCAGCAAATATTTGGCATTTTCTATTGAAAATGATGATCGAAACATTTGAGGTTGGGTTATTATTAATTGGGAATTAAATTTTACTTGAATATAGTCGATGTGTTTTTCGAGCTATGAGGCTTCAAAATGGATGCGTCAGTGGCTTAGTAAGCAAAGGTAAAGTCTGAGAAAGGACTTTCTTCCACATATTTGATACAGCTCATTTGCACTCTTTTGTAAGCACTCGTTAATGAGCACTTGTCAGCATGTTAGCAAAAAGTTACTTGTATTTCTGACTCTACCAGCTCGTGAGATATCTGGCTTTTTGCTCCATATTCAACGTTCTTCACCACCTAGTCGCTAACTTTGTCAATTGCTGCTGCACAGGTGGCATATAGTCGGTTGATCTGAGCTATTAGAGCTACTGAGATTGAAACCATTATGGTACACTAAATTAGCAGGCCAAGCTAAAAGAGGCTGCTGACTTGGGTCTTTTTTGGTCTGTCATTGTTACCATATCTTAAACAGGTATATTAACATGCGATCTGTGTCTGGTTATATTATCTGATTGAGGGCGTTCTTGTAATCTTGATTCTGCCCACACTGTGGCTGGTTCTTTATTATACGCGCATCCCAGGGCACAGGAATGAACTCTACAGGATCTACTATGGGCTATTTTTTGAAGTGTATTCATACCAGGAGTAAAGGGGGCCGTGAGTGACCCTGTTTGTTGGCAAACAGTACTGCAACATGAGTAAATTATGTATTTGTTAGGGTCTAATTTCAGCTGCAGATTTGGTGCTCAAGTGAGTATTTACAGCAGCAGGAGAGTGTGTTGTGTGTGTGTGTTCATGATTATGAAGGAACATGGCACCCAGTGCAGCAGTGTGGCTCACTCATGTGCTTTTAATAGCATTTTTGTGGAGGTATAAGTGATCAAGCTTTTGCTCCTTTTTTATAGGATCAGTTTGTTGAAGGTTTTGGTCTTTTCACAGGATTTGTTATCATTCAACATAAAAATATTTAGTACGTAATGATCATATTTATGCAGCCTTGTTCTAGGAATATATTTTTCATTATACTGACAATGAATGGAGATTATTTGCTTTGTAAATTCCAGTGTAGACCAATTGCAAGGCTCAGTTTGCACTCTCTCTGCATAGCTCCACAGCAGACAGAGCTCCTCTCCAGAGCAGATTTGGCGTTAACTTCATGTCACTTTTAACTTAGCTCCCTTCTTTGCACTCAGTGACGTGCGTTCTGTGCAGAGCCACAAGCTGTCGTCTCCCTCTAAGTTGTGTATGTGTTGTTGACTGACGTGTGTGGGTGAGTGGAGTGGAGTGTGTTGTCCTGCTCCGTCACTCAGATGTAATGTAGCGGTGGTGGCTTGCAAGACAACTGCCACAAGCTATAAATTCACTGTACGTAGCTCTCCTGACTGAGGAGCCTTTCACTTACATGCTCTTGGTATCTGCAGCTTCCCCATAAATTTCAGAGCTGAGAACAAAAAAAAAAAAAAAGAAAAAAAGAATGGTATTTGTGCCACGTCACTGTCTCGTCTGCTGCTAATCTCTCTAGTTATCTCAAGCCAGATCCATATCCTCCCCATCTGAGCACCAGGCCTACTTGGACTACATTTATCTGCTTTGTCTGCCTCATACTGACATCTTGCAGAAGTCCTCCTCCTTTGAGGCAGGCTCTCATCAACAATGTGACCTTTCACTTTAAAACAGCTGCTTTCTTGTGTCATCACTTTAGGTGTTGGTGCAATGCAACCAATGAGAAAAAAGAACTTTTTATGCATGTTATGTGGCTGCATGTATGCGGGTGAGGGAGAGACCGTTTAGATGAGGAAGCCAGTGTGTCTGAGTCATAGGTACCCCCTTTATGCTGTTGTTCCCATGGTTACCCCCCCCCCCCGAAACTCCAAACTCCACCCCCATTTTAGCTGCAGACACAGTTTAGATCAGAATCGGGCCTTTCTGGCTGCCAATACGTGTTCATGTGTGCTAAGGATTAAGAAAGCTATACGTGATATGGACACATTCAGTACATTTTTATGAGTATTATCAGCTGCACGAGTCAGTCACAGGATGCCTGTGTGTGAATGTATGAGTTGATGCGTGTGATGTTTGCAGATAGGATCTGAGAGAGCCGTTTTGTTTTGTTTTTTTCAAATAATAGTTATTTAGGTTGAAGCATTTTATTTGGCTTTTACTCAGTATATTTTACTAGGCTTACGTGAGACATTTTCCCGTTGTCTGCTTACCTGCCGTCTTTATAAATTCAGCTGTACTGTACATTTCCACAGTGCTAATTCTGTTAGTACCACATCATAGTCATGCTGCTCTTAGCTTCTCTTTTCAACACAAACACTGTTTTCTTTCAGCCACTTAATTGCAATCACGTTATTGCCGTTTGCTTAATCGATGTAGAGATACCAACAGTGAAACTCAACACTCCCTGCACAGATATTTTACGTTATGACACGTGATTCCTCTCTTTCCTGGCAGACTCGACATGACATATCTTGTTGTTTTGGTTTTTATTTTTCTAACTCGTAACATTGTCAGTTTTGCCTGTGATTATAAACAGATCTCAAAATGTTTCTTTTTCTCATGTCTTTTTTAATGTTATTATCAGCATTGTCGACTTTATACGACTGTCATGGGAGCCTGACTGGCGTCTCATTGCTCCCCACACTGCGCCGGAACATATGAAAATAAAACAACCTTTAAATTGACCTTTAAATCAAGTCATCTGCAAATAGAGTTTAGTTTCCCTGACAGAAGGTTGAATACGGACTGGAAGAACAGCATGATACACCTGTAACTGTGGAAACTGAGTAAATGTATTCTGCAGAGTTTTTCACCTGTAGCACAATGCAGCATTGCACATGCATGTCCTCTGTGCATGATAAGCACAACACGATACCTAATCATGCCACCGGTGTTTACTGTTTCCTCGACTGGCAGTTCGTGCACAGATATGCACAGGAAAGTGCGGCAACATACCAACAGAGACAAAGAAAAAAAAAAGACCACAAAGAACGATGTAAACAATGTGGGATTTTATGTTTAAAAAGTCAACATCAATTGTCAAATTATTGTTGAAAAATAAGTGTGTTTTATTTAACACTGTTTAACACTGTAACATTGTTTAGGTTTAGGCACAAAAACGACTTGGTAAAGTTTACAAAACACTGTACTCACACGGAAAGGAAATATATGAACATATATCCAAATATATACAGAATATATGTTGCATGTATGCCACATTTAGGGTCATATTTGTGCATGTATGCGGATATATAGGAAATATATGTGTCATATATGACTTATATATATCCATACATATCCACATATATGCCACAGTCAGGTGCATATATGTCATACATAATGGTAATAATCCTGGTGTCTCCATGCAACTGGACACTGTTTACATTCATAAAAGTTTTTCCTTTTTTTGCTGGAATTTTGCTACATTACGGCCTAACAAATTGAGTTCATTACAGTAAGTGGACTTTAGAATATTTTATGCAACCTAAGATCGTAGTCTTGTCATATATTCCCACCATGATAAAGAACATTTTAAAAAATATCCCCATATGGTTGACAAAACAGAAGTTGTTCAGTAAGGACGTTCATTCAAGACCTTGAAAACACTATGCATAACATAACAGATTTAAAGGTACAATTACTGCATTTTTGGAGCTTTCAACTACCTCTCATATCAGTAACAGGAAGTGAAATAAGATTAAATAATCAAACAACCTAATGTCTGTGTCTTATTCAGCCCCCTGAAAATGGAAACTTAGTCTTCCACTGGATGGATTGATATGGTCTTCTAGACTTGGTCTCTAACGGTTTCACGTGAATTCGTCGGTTTATAATTACTACATGGACAAAAGTATTGGGAAACCTGACCATTACACCAACAGGAACTTTAATGACATTGCATTAAAGATACATAGACATTAATATGGATTTGGTTCCCCCTTTGCAGCTTCCCCTCTTCTGGGAAGGCTTTCCACAAGGTGTTTCTGTGGGAAGTTTTGCCCATTCATGCAGTACAGCATTTGTGAGATCAGACACTGATGTTGGACGAAAAGGCCTGGCTCACAGTCTCTGTTCCAGTTCATCTCAAAGGTGTCTGATGGGGTTGAGGTCAGGGCTCTGTGTGGGCCAGTCAAGATCTTCTACACCAAACTCATCCAACCATGTCTTTATGGACTTTGATTTATGCACTGGGACACAGTTATGCTGGAATAGAATAAAGGTCTTCCCCAAACTGCTGTCACAAAGTTGGAAGCATAGCGTTGTCCTAATTGTCTTGGTAAGCTGAAGCATTAAGATTTCCCTTCACTGGAAATGGGGGGCCCAGCCCACCCCCTGAAAAACAACCCCATAGCACTCCTGAATTCAATAATAAAGGGGTGTCCCAATACTTGTCTTCATAGTGTGTGTCAGCTAGAGGCTTCTGACAGTCTGGTTGTGTGTTTTTTTGTGTGAATAAGGAAGTGCACTCAGCACATCTCTCAGACCGCACTCAACTTATTTAAACTTATTCGTTTACAAGTAAACTCCCCAGAGCAGTTTGATTAGTTTATGAGTGAAAATAGTTTGAAAGTGAAACTCAGCAGAGCAGCAGAGTGGTGATTGTAATGCGACTACATTGTTGTACTGATGAAATTAATACAGCGAAAATGTATTTTGAGGTTTGACAGCAAAGGTAATTCTACCTCCCCCTAGAGTATTTATCTAGCCTTTATTTGTTTGCTCTTTTTTGAGTACCGGTAGTGATTTTATTTGGGGAAATCAATCCATTGTTGTTGTTTCTAGGATTGTGCTCAGCTGTGAGCGTGTGATTGTATATCTCTTTCACTTCTAGTTTTGAATCAATAAATATAACCGGCACAACTGTTAAAATCTAAACCACTGTACCCGAGAGTAAAAACAGAAGGATGTGATGCCTCTACTATATTTGACCTGCGGTCTATTGTTAACACGCATTGTGTGTGGTTTTTTTGTTTTTCTTTAATTCTTAATGTCTTTGTCCCATTTCTTTTCAGTGGAGGCCGTGGTGGAGTTTGATTATGAGGCTCAACAGGACGATGAGTTGAGCCTGACGGTGGGCGACATCATCGTGAACATACGGCGGGACGATGGAGGATGGTGGGAAGGCGAGCTGGGCGGACGCCGGGGCCTCTTTCCAGACAACTTTGTCAGGGTGAGTAATCTCTCTCCCCATACTCATTCTCTTACTCGCTTCATCAACCCACAAGAACCCTGCCATAAATAGTAACAATGCAGTTTGTAGTGTGTCGCTGCAGTGTGGTTTTCTTTGGTTTGTTTGTTTTTTCCAGATGCTATTTTAGCGATTTCATTTAGAACGGTCGAAATACATGGAGCACACGCATGATGCATCTTTGTAGCATGTGGCTGCGTGCCATTTTTGTCTGACATTTAAAAGATACATTGCCAGTATTTTTATTTTATATATTTTGCCAGGATTGACTCATACTAAATGACAATGTAGTTGGTTATGCAGAATTGGAAAGCTTATATTAAGTCGTACTGATTTTGTTCACTTGATACAGGATCATGTAACACACTGATTTAACAGAGAGGTAAACCTATGTTGAAGGTGAGATTGTGATCAGATTTTAGGTCATAGTCAAAATTAGGTTAGTATGAAAGCAGAGACAAGCCACAGATTTAGTGAGTCTGCAGGATTTCCCAAACTGCTCTGCTCTGACAGAGGCATGATGTTTCTGGGTTGTCCATTTGTTCCATTCTCATGAATGTAATATCTCAGGAACATTTTTGTGGAAATTTCTTCAAATTTAGCACAAATATGTATCCTGGAATTAAAGATGAACTGATGAGATGCTGATGGTCAAAGATTACTGTGGTCTCACAAAACACAATTTTAGCCATAAAGTGAAAAATTCATACACTAATTATAACAAAATTGCTCACAAATGTCCAAATGATCCAGTGTTGACATTTTATATCCAAAAGGTCAAAGGTCAACTGTGACTTCATGTTTTGTGTTCATTATTCCACACTGTAACTCAGGAACAGAAAGGGAGATTGTTGCCATATTTGACATTTGGTCAGATACTGAAGTGATGACACTAACAATGAGTGCTCACCTTGAAACTGCGCTGATTGTTTCCGTCTTCTGTGCTGCTGGGTTGAAGATGTGTGTGAAGCATCCACATTTTACAATTTGTAGCTTCTTTGCACCAGAGTCCATATTTGAAGCATTTTAGTCCACTACAAGCTCGCTGGTTTTGCTGATGTTGAGTTTCAGGCAATTGCTGTTGCGCCATATAACAAAGCTCTCTCTCACTCACTTGATATATTATATGAGACTTGACAGACCTGGTCATAAACCACAACTTGACTGGTGCACAGAAACCATTAACAGCCATTAACAGTGCTGTGAAATATTTGTCACATGTTAGGTCAGGTTATTGAATTATGTCGTTAATATCCAATGGGTGACAAATCAGTGGAAAACCAACAGAAAATGTCTTAGCAGGCTTGTCTAAATATGGCATTTGAGAACACGGACCAAAATTTCTCATACGTGTTCAGCTGGGTTGTGTTGATGCTGACTGTAATGCCGTAGCATGTGATTCTCATATTTTCTCATCCAGTTGTTCAGTTAACCCTCATCGTCACTGTGGAAGGATGCATGTGTTGTGTTTCTCCACTCTTTAATTTAGTCCACAGATTGTACATTAACGGAAGAATACATGATCAAAAATACACTACACCTGTACATGTATGGCTGCATGCATGTGCTGTGTAACCTGTGTAAACGACCCACACCCAAAGACTTGCATGGCAACGAAAGTCCGAAGTTACAAAGCAAAATTGTTAATAGCTGACCCGAACTGCTGCCCTGGAATGTGAAAACGGGGATTACGACACACACTTTTCAACAGTTTATTCTTCCAAGCATTCCAATGATGCACTCATATCTCACCTCAGCACAGCTAGTCAATCACAGTCTGACTGGCTAATCCCAGTGTTGGAAAGGTCTCGGAAGAGGGGTTTCAGCAGCTGTTTGGCCATGCAACAAGCACTTCTGATCAAGTATACTGGCCCATGAGGCTCCATTTAAAGAAAATAGTAATGAAAGGAGTGGTAGATTTGTTAATTCAATTCATCTTATGATTTCTTTTTTTTCCCTCCCCTCCAACTTTATTTTTCTCTCTTTCTTATAACAACCTGAATATGTCAAGTTGATTATGTTGTGCTAAAACTGTAAAACTGCACCGTCATTACGCCCACAGTTGTGGGTGCAAAAATAAAGAAGAAGAAAAGAAAATTTGACGTATAGATGTGAGAATAAAGATTTAGGAATGAGTGAGGTCAAAATTTCTAACAGGAAGTGTTAAACTGTGATGAGAAGAAGGAAGTGTTTTATTAACTGTACACTGAGTGGGAAGTAGAAAAATGCCACAAGTCAACAGCGACAGAGAGCAACGCTCACATTTGGACGGCACTGAAGAAGTCCCTCTATTGTCAGGTGGTTGGCTCTGCAGCCAGGCTTTATTTGTGCTGACCAAATGTCACAGCTCTCATTCACTGTCAGGGAAATGGACAATGGGCCTATGAAGGCTCGCTGACGGTGTTTGTGTGAATGTGTGTGTGTCTGTGTGTGTGTGTATGAGCAACGGAGGGTGATTGTGAGTAATGCAGTAATACCAGACTGGTCTGTCACAAGACTGCAGTTATGGGAATCAGTGACATTAAGCTTGGCAATGCTGACGAATATGTGTGTGTGTGTGTAGGAAGTGGGGGATGTGGACAGTCAGGTTCAAAGGGAGGCAGGAAGTGGTATGCAAGCAGCCCCCTCTGGTGCTATCACACTTGCACATGTAACTGACCATTAGAGTAAAGGTCACTGAATTACCTTTTTAAAGACATTTGAAAGGTGTGTTTGCTTCAAAAAGTGAAAGCGGTCACAAGCTACAAAGGTTCAGTATAGGTTAACAACTAGCTAACTGTGGACTTTGTCAGTGTTAGAAGTGGATTAATTTAGTAAAGCAACCAGTGTTACAGATGAGACTGTATGTTAGCTCACCGAGCCTGGAGCAGTTATTAGCTGTCCTTATTTTTCTTTTCTTTCTTTTTTTTTTGTTCAAAGTGCTCACTGGGGAAATACAGACATTAATCATAGCTTTTAAAATATGTTGTGATCGTGCATTTCAAAACATCATCAGCTGCTCTGAGCTACTGTTTTTTCCAATGTTGTTGCCATTTACAATATCAGGGCTGCAGCTAGCAGTTATTTTCACATTTTATTAGCTGGCTGAATATTATCTCAGTCAATTGATTTGTCTGTGAAGTGTCTGAAAACTGCAAACTGCAAGTGTGTGACCAGTACTACAGTTGTCAGATATTAGCGGTCTTAGATCAAAATCACATGCTGTCATCTGACATAAAATGCAAAACAATGGTCACGGTGCAGAAGAACTGGATTTGCTGCTACTCAACAAGTAAAGTCAGTGCGGTCATCTGACAAAGTTGCACAACTTAGCAAAAAGCATGCTGAAATAGATCTGATTTATTTGATAGTTTTGATAGCTGAAAATGGGAGGCCTTCAGTCAAATTACATTTAAATGTCGTCCAAGCTTAGTCCTTAAAATGTTAGTAAATGTTAAAAAAATACTGAGTGTAGTTTCCCATCTTAGAGAACGTCCTGAAATATCCAGTTTTGTTTGCCTGAACTGTATGACCAGTGAGTTGTGCAAAAAGGATGAAAAGAGAGGAAATAAAATTTTGTGTCACTGTTCCTGTGAATGTCACAAGCCGAGCTCTCCGTTTCCCCATTCTTTTTTTCTCCCCATGTCTCTGAGTAACAGACTCTAACATGTCCTTGTTGTTAGCTGCTGCACTGCATTGTTTTGCATTATCTGTGACTGGGAGGAAAGGTCAGAGGTCCGGTGACAGGAGATGCACAAAAAGCAGGGTTTAGCATTAAAGCAGCACAGCGTAAACTGCATACTTGCTGTCAAACAAATCCACTCAACCACCACTACAGTGTACATTATGCAGGTGTTTCCTGTTCAGATATGATGAATCATGTTGCCTTCCTCTCCTTGTTTCAACTGGGTTTCCTTTAACTCTGGGTTACCTCCGTATCCCCACAGGAGGAATTGCAGTAGAGCGTAAACGTGGTCCAAGTAGCAACAAAGGCCTCCAAGAACAGTAGAGTTAGCTCTTTCCTTGATTTCTTTTGCAAAGCCATGCTGTCATTAGTCTCCAGCTCCAAGCTAAAATGTGTTAATTATGAAAAACATGTAGCTTTAATAGATAACAGATGGACTGTAGAATATATATTTTATTGCTTTTCATGAAGCATAAAGCCAAACAGTTACTAAACACCGCCTCTGCTTCACAGTCATAAAAGGGAAGCTGTAGTCAGACAAGTTTTCGCTGTGGGTTTTTGTGTAGGCTGGTTTGTGCAGTGTGGAGTCTCAGAGTTGAAAGTTTTTTTTTTGTTTGTTTGTTTGTTTTAAATCTGTCAGTCCATGGGTCTGTGTCTGTGCATGGGAGTTTCTGAATGAATGTGTGTGTGTGAGTGTGTGTGTTGTGTGTCTCTGTCTGTTGCAGTAAAGGCATGCAGGATATAGAGTCAGAGCCACTTCATCTGCACTCTGACTGCAGAATCAATGTCTTTTTTTCCCTCCTGGCTCTACATTAAATCTGCATTAGCCTATTTAACCAACTGCAACAGCTAAATGCTAAAAAACTGAGTGACCAACATGACTTCAGTTGCTTCTATCCTGCAGCTGTTTAGGTTCAGTCCCCGAGCTGTGAAAATGCATAATTTTGGTTTAGGATTAACCTAAAAAAAGGGGCAGGAAGAAAGGAAAAATGAAAAACAAAACAAAACAATACAATCAAACAAACAACAGAGCACAGTTCAAAGCAATGAATAATAATCAAACTGCTAATTTTCTGTTCACTTACCCATTTATTAATCTACACATTGTTTCAGCTATTCTGTGTAACGCTCAATTGCCTTAATAGTCTGGGGTCACCAATATCTTATGAAGACATTAGCTTAACGCAGCATTGAGTGGTGTTTATGAGATTTAATGTATATGAAATGAGAAGAGCTCTGAACTCCAAAAACTGTCCACATGTCTTAGCTACTAGCTAGCTTTGCCAACCTACACTTGCCTATATTAGGGTTCACTTAGATGTTGTTCAGAGTTAGAAGGTGTGTCAACCCTGTAGTCACCAGAGATAACATTGTATTCACCGCTGATGATATCTACACTTTCAGCAGGCTTCTTGCTAAACCACAGTGTTCCATTTTCTATTTCTAAATGTGTCAAATTTAGAAGAATACAAATGTGGGTGTGGGAGATATCGACTTGTTAAAGCCACTTTAGACTTTTCTATGCTGAGTAACAGAAAATAACTAATTGATTTTACTTTAGAGTTAGTAGTTAGTAAGGTAATGTGATTTTTTTAATGAGTATATGTAACAAGTAATTGATTACATTTTTCAAGTAGTAATGAACCTAATTAAACGAACACTTCTAACAGCACACAAGCTAGTAACCGAATAGAGTAGCACTTCGTGCCTAAAGAGAAATATTTCTTTCAGGAGTTGGTGGACAGCAAATCAGAGCTAAAGGGGAAATTTATTTTGGATTTATATTCGTCAAGTGTCCAGAAACATGACTACAAATAAATGATAATGTTGCACTGTGTCTGCTGTGTGTCAAAATGGGGAATTAATATCTGTATGCTAAATATAAAGACAATTAGCTTAGCATGGCTCTGTCCAAAATAAATAAAGGTACTTTTAGCCTCCTCATTAATACATACGTACTTTTTTTTTTAAATGTCCAGTCCCAAACCACTGGAGCTCCTAAAATGGCTCTAAGATGAGCTTCAGCAGTTGTCTTGGAAACATCTTGGTGATATTTTTGGATCTCAGAGGCTCATTAAGGCTTCACACCACACCAGGCCATACACAACCAGAATGTGTGTGTGTGTGTGTGTGTGTGTGTGTGAGAGAGAGAGAGATGGGTTAGATTCTGAGTCAGTATACTTGGGCCCGTATGCTTCACTGAGCTGCATTTGCCACAGGCCAGGGCTTATGAAACAGTGTCATGGTGAATGTGGAGGAGAGATGTGAACCGTTGTGTCAAGCTTTACCGGGTCTCTGTGTGTGAACGTGACTGTTGTTTCTCCATCTGCCCTCCATCTGATACTTCTGTCGCTCGTTGTGTTTGTCTGTCTGTCTCTCTTCAGTTTTCTTGATCAGTTTCGCATGGGGTCTTGTGATTCGAGTAAAAGTCATGTGGACTGAGACTCAGCAAAGGCTGCAGCACGAGAGGAACGGGCGAGTCTTTCTGGTTGTGTGATTGTTTGTCCAAACTTTACAAGTTCTGGCTGGTCGCCTGCAGGTGACCGGTGACGGTCAGCTGGGTTACCGACCTCTAATAGTGCTGTTCCACTGCAGCATCTGCAGCACAGTGCAGGGCAGAAGTGAGATACAGAGATGATATTTAGCCAACTGTATTTGCATTTACTGAATACATCAGCAAGTTTATTGCCTGACAATTAACCTAATTAATCTCTAGGTTCATATATTCTGGAGTTACTCACAGACTGCAGGAATTATTTACAGTAAGACATATTTTAGTCATGATATGAAGGATTTTTGTAAATTTTGGTTCAGAAATTTTTACTTTGTAGTTACAATTTAAATTTGAAATGCAATCAATGCATTTTTGTCTGACTGCGGTTATGTTTTGTTTCTATATTCTTTTAGTGGTCCAACGTTGACAAGAACAATGATAACATTAATATCATTTTTCACTGGTAAAGTAAAAAATGGTCTGGCAACTGATGATACTTTGAGAGCATGACAGCTAACTTACAAAACTGAAGTTGGTCATTTTTCTAAATGATAAATTTTTTTGTCCTGATGTTTTTTTTTGTAGGTATTGTTGTTCCACTGTGGGTTTATTTTCATAATTACATCAAATGTATCCAAAATGACAAAAGACCCTCTTATGTTATAAGAAAAAGTAAATGTCTTAAGTTGTGTACAGTACAGTCATTGTTTATGCCAATTAAGGGCATAAAGTTGTAAATAACATTGTCCGGTGCTCTCTCTTTGCAGGAGATAAAGAAAGAGACAAAGAGGGATGGAGGACAGGCAAACATTATCAGATCTGACCTTTCCAATGGAAGGGCCAGCCCTGTGTCCGACTCCAGTGTACGACCAGGCAAGAAAGGTACTTGACTCACACAGTCACATCAACATTCATACATTGTGGTCAGTCAAGTGTTCAGTCTCAAACATAGATCCTATTAGTGTAGGGAAGGATTTGGGTCAAGAATTCCTCGCCATTCTAGCATGTAAACACACTGAATATACACAGTAGTGGAATGTAACATGGAATTTTTGCACACAAGAGTACAACTGACATGCTTTTTTGATTAATCTACTGATAGAAAATTAACTGGTAACTGTTTTAAGAATTGTTTAAGTCACTTTCATGCATCTTCATGGCCCCAGCTTCTCAACTGTGACCATTTCCTGCTTCTCCTTTTAATAATTTTAATTTGAAGGTATTTTTAGTAATTTTTGGACTATTGGTTGGATAAAATTTATCAGACACAATGATGGTAGGTAGGATAAGGTCTAATTTCTTAGTTAATAGCTTAACCAATATTTTTACTTTTAAACACATGACAAACTGGTGTATATTAGCTGGTCCAAAGTTCCTCTCGCAAAGTTCTTCTGGCTTTATACCTTGCTTTGGTAATAAGGTATTGGTGGCTGTCTGTGTTGATGCAGGAAGAGATTCTCGTATATTTTACTTCAAAGTAAAGTGGCCATCAGGGCCAGCAGCTTTCCAACAGGGGATGCCATCAATAGCTTCTTTGATCTCTGCAAAAATAATTGGCTTATTCAGAGCCTCTCATTGCTTCTCATTCATTTGTGCTAGGTATTAATGTTCCAAAAATGCTTTATTTGAGGGTCACTTTAATGTATTTTTGATGTGTATAGTGCTACTATTTTGCATTTGTGCTTTCAGGTGTAAAACTGCGTTGTCTGTTTCAGTTCATGAGACACGCAACCTGGCTATTGTGCTGGTTTAAAAGCTTTGAAAATAAATGACTTGGTTTGTTTCCATATCCATAAAACTTTCTGAATACTTTCTCCACCCCTACATGTGCGCACATACACAGCCTTGCATTCATTTACAGTTAAACATGAAAAGCAGTACCACCTTGTGGATGAAAAAGGAATCGCAGAGTTATGTCTTAATGCCCCAGCTGGTGTGGAATGACTCAAGATTAATGAGGAGGCTAATGAGTGTAAGACAAACAACTGCAAGGCCCGTGTCTTTGCTAGTTAGTAAGACTGTCCACTAATAGAAATGTCAAAGGTCAGCGCTGTCTGTCTTCAGCCGTGAGGGCTTTTAATAAGACAGCGAACATCTGCTCGCTCACTGTAAGTCATGGATTATGGATAAGTGTGTGAGCTAATTACGTCACATGTAAGCCTAAAATGTGTTTGTATGTACTCTTGACCTGTGTGTGTGTGTGTGCACGTGTGTGTGCACCCTGCAGCAGAGCAGATCCGGAGGAGGAGGTGTAAAGCAGCGTTCAGCTACCTGCCTCAGCACGAAGATGAGCTAGAGCTGAAAATAGGGGACGTCATTGAGATCATAGGGGAGGTAAGACTGTTCACATTTTACTGGACTCCTAATGGAAATTGTAAACCCGTGAGGCCAGTTGTCAGAAACCAGCTTCTAAAGCAGACAAACTTTTATCACTTGTTTCATAATGAGATATTAAGGTGTAAAAAGTAGCGCAGATTTATGAAAAGAAAAGTCAAAGGTTGAGTTTGCTGTAATTTTGAAACAGTGCCACTATGACGTGGTTTGTCCACCAGAGGGCGCTGACAACTTTATATAAATTGGTCATAAGCCATAATATAACTTAATTAAATATAAGGGGCCTGAGCTGAAAGAATGTACGCATTAGTTAATTAGTTGACTGAAAGAAAAATAACAATTGTGATCCCTGATAATTTTTCAAAAGCAAAAACAGCTAAACATTCACTTTTCAAGTGTGAATATTTGCTTTTTTTCGGAGTCCTCAGTTATGGTAAGCCGACTTTGAAATCTGAACTGTTGGTAAAAATAAACAAAAATTTTGTGGCTTCAGAGGAGGAATTGCTCTCTTAAGACACATAGACATGTAATAGATGTTTCACATTACGGATAATCTATGACGTAAAAAAATCACAGCTAGATTGTAAACATATATATGAAGAATATCAATCAAAACAATAATCAATTAATCAAGTAAATAAATGACAGATTAATCAATAATGAAAATACTTGTTAGTTGTAGCCATAAAGTGATCCCAAGTGACAGCAAGATCAAGAACAAGCATGAAAAGTTCAAGGGCTGAAAGAGGAGCTAGAAAAGATGCGGAGAGTAAAAGCAACAGTGGTGCCAGTGGTAGTCGGGGCACTGGGGACTGTGAGTGGCTCCAGCAGATTCCAGGTGCAGCATTGGTGGTTTCTGTCCAGAAAAGTGCAGTCCTAATAGCAGCTACGATACTGCACAGAACCCTCAAACTCCCAGGCCTCTGGTAAAGCACCTGAGTTGAGGAAGACACACACCACCGCAGAGGGTTGAGAGGGGGAATTTTTTTTCTCAGTTTGAAGGAACTGAGAGCTGATGAGAGTGTCATCTGGGAGTTTGTTCCAGGTGTGCTTCACAGAGAAACTAAGTGCTGCTCCTTTGTATTTTTTTTTGGACTCTGGGGACAGTGAATACACCTGAGATCAAACCACAGGTCTGAGGTCTGCAGCACCAGACCAGAAATTTGTCTCTAAAATACATCCATCCATTTTCTATACTGTTTATCCGTCAGGGTTGTGGGAGGGTCGGAGCTTATCCCAGCTGACTATGGGTGAGAAGCAGGGTACACCCTGGACTGGTCACCAGACAATCGCAGAGCTGACACACAAAGACAGACAGCCACACACTCTCACAATCACACTTAGGGGCAATGTAGAGTAACCAATTAATGTTAACCAATTAATTAATGTGCATGTTTTTGGGATTGTGGGAGGAAGCCAGAGTATCCGGGGAAAACCCACACAGGTACAGGGAGAACATGCAGACTCCACACAGAAGGGCCCAGACCGGGATTGGAACCTGGAACCCTCTTACAGTGAGGCAACAGTGCTAACCACTGCACCACCCTTAATGCAAAATCAATAGTAGTATTTTAAAGTCAATCTCAGAAAACCGGTGCAGTGTTGCCTGAGATGCATTTAGCCCTGACAAAATGTAGCAAAATTTATTTAAACTGAAATGGTGGTGTTTTGAACACCCTGTTGTGTTGCGAGTCAAGCATGCTGCCTAGCCTGCCTTTTAAATACTGTGGCATTTATTCATCGGTCGCTGCTGACTGATCAATACCTCTGACGCATGCACCAAAGAGAGAAAATGTACCTCAACAGATCTTCACATGTAGGCATCTGTGTAAACCTTTGTCTGCTTTCTCTGTATGTTATCATGTGTGTGTCCAGGTAGAGGAGGGCTGGTGGGAGGGAATGCTAAATGGGAAGACAGGAATGTTTCCTTCCAATTTCACCAAAGAGATCCTGACGGACTCTGACGTGCCCTCTATAGACACGCCCACCTCGCAGGAGGAGCTGCGCAGCAGCCGCACCAGTGAGTCTCTGCCAGTGGGTTAATAAAAACATAAGCAACTGTCTCTGACTACAGTGTAAATCACTTCTGAATATTCATATGAATAAGGAAGATAATTCTACTAAATCTACCTGTAGCAAACTCATGTGTATTGTCTATTCTGTGTATGTCTGTGGGTTCGTGTAGGTAAGGACAGCCCCGGCAGTGAAAGTGATGGAGGGGACAGTCGGTCAGAAATGGGGTCTGGAGAAATCCAGCCCAAGAAGGTAATCGATGATGTGCAGTCCAGATGTGACTTACTGATGATGTGATGATGATCTTTACCTTGTATATAAAGTATATTACAGTACAACCCTGCTTTTATAGTAATGTATGACCAATCTATATGCTCACTGTTTTCTACAATACACAATGTTTTGCCAAAATATAGCTAAACAGATAACTGTGTTTCAGTGTTTTTGTTTAAGGCAATGTACGTTTGTCATTCGCAACCTTCTCCTTTGTGAGACATGATATGTTAACAGCTAACTGGGCTAGCAACAAATAAAAGCTGTTTTACACTGTATATTTATGAAAATATACTCTACATAGACAAAAGTATTGGGACAAACGACCATTACACCACTTTCTAAACACCTAGATATTAATATGGACTTTGTATCCCCTTTGCAGCTATAACAACTTCCGCTCTTCTGGGAAGGCTTTCCACAAGGTGTTTCTGTGTGAATTTTTCATGGAGTAGTAGAGCATTTGTGAGATCAGACGTTTTCATGTTGGATGAAAAGGCCTGGTTCACAGTTTCCATCCCAGTTCATCCCAAAGGTGTTGGATGGGGTTGAAGTCAGGGCTCTGTGTAGGCCAGTCAATTTCTTCCACACCAAACTCATCCAACCATGTCTTTATGGACTTTGCTTTGTGCATTGGGGCACAGTCATGCTAGAATAGAAAAGGGCCTTCACCAAACTGTTACCACATTGTTCAAAATGTCTTGGTGTGCTGAAGCATTAAGATTTCCCTTCACTGGAAGTAAAAGGCCAAGAAACAACTCCTAAAAAATGACCCCTGTTTATACAGTATAAGTTATAAGAAATGTGCATAACAGCTGCATTTGAAATCCGTGTACTGTTACCGCGAATTAATGAAGTGAAACAAAATGGAAGTTCAGTCTGATTATCAGGCTAATAATATGACTAAACTGGAAGTATGTTTGTCAACAGTGTGGCTGGTAATTTCCATTTGTTGCACATGACTACATTTGCTCAAGGCTGCAAATGTAAAGTGCTAACAGTGCTAGGGACAAATGGAAGCCAGATGGCTGAATACACAGCTTTCATGAGGATACTTGAGGATCTGGAATGTACTGAACATTAAGACAGACAGTGGGAGAAGTGGATTATGCTGCAGTAGTGGTGATTCTGGGTCCCATTTAAATCCACTGAGTCTGTTCCAGCTGACGACATCCGCTGCCGCCCACGAGGCAAACTACAAACCTTCAGGCCCACCGCTTTAAGCTAGCAGTCAGTCAGTGTTTGAATTTCAAACCGTGAGAGTTTTGGTGAAAGTTTTCTTTTAAACACTGTGTCCAGTTTCAGCGTTCACTGTGTGTCTTTTCACCCCTTTAATCCACCCATAGATTCGAGGGTTTGGCTTTGGTGACATCTTCAAAGACCAGGCCATCAAGCTCAGACCACGCTCGATGGAAATGGACCCAGAGGGGGACAAGGTGAGACACACACACACACACACACACACACACACACACACTTACTTCATAAATTTGATCCTGTGATCATTGTATTGTTAGTACTGAGGAAGGGAAGGAAGTCTCAGACTTTGGCTCCTCCCCTTCCTCTGTTTCAGTTTTGCAGCACAGGAAGTGGTTTTAATGTTGACACACACACACATACACACATACATCCTGCAGAGATTTGACAAGCAAAGCAGAAGTAGAGCTGCACAGGGCAAACAGAGAGAGAGGGAGAGGGAGAGGGAGAGAGAGAGAGAGAGAGAGAGAGAGAGAGGAGGGGAAGTAATACAGCTTCACTTAAGTTTTCATATTCACACTGTCTGCTGCCGGAGTTCTGTCTGTCTGTCTGTGTTTAACTGGAACCAGAGGAGAGGACGGTAGGCTCAAGTTTTCTCTGTTTCTGTTCCTCTGTTCTCACTTAGATTCTTGTTTTCTTCACCATTGATTTAGTTGGTTTTCATTGTTTGCCTTAAACATTCTTCTTCTCTTACCCTCAGCTTTCTGCTCAATGTGCACTGTTTTATTAGAAATGAAGCATATTACCATTAGTGCCATTAGTTATTCAGGAGGATTAATCTGGTTGGTGGACTTATAATTACGGAAAAAGCAAGCAAATAGAAGAAAAAAATGTAAGTCCCTGTTTTTGAAAAGGATACATGTCTGTTGACGGTCAAAATATCATTTCAAAGGCTGTCTCACTCTGCCAAAGTTATAAAATACTGAATATTTTTTTATGTTTTGTTGTCATGAAATACTTAAGTTTTTGGATATGGAAGTAAAAAACCAGTTCACCGTTTTTGTTTTACGTCAGAGCCGTGGCAATTTAGATACTTTTGGTTGTATTTGGAGAAGAAGAAGTTTAAAACTCATATATCTGAGATGGAAATAAAATCATGGCCATAAACCATTAGGAGTAAGAAATTGTGAGGTTTTGGGTTGGGTGACCTTTTAATTCTGTATCCATAAAAATGAGTATTTTCATAAGATAAAATATGTATTTTACTCCAAAACATTAGTCTTGGCAGGGTGAACTAGCTTTCGAAAACACATTCTGACCATCAGGAAACATAAAGCTCTTTATGAATACGCAGACTTTTTATTTTTTATCCTTACTTTGTAATCCCAAAAATGTTTCCTGTGAGAGTAAACCTCGAGTCTAACCTCACCACCTACATCTAACCTGAATCTTGCAACTTCTGAGCAGCACGACAGCACTGAGGTGAACCCACAGCACTTGTAATGTCGCTTAATGTCGCACAAGACTTTGCACAGCAAACCGACACGCAGGGTTTTTTTTCTTTTTAAGAAAAGATTAATTAAGTGGGTGAAGAAAGCAAAATCCTCCACTTAAAACAGCTTTTAAAAACCCCATCCTAGTCATCACTGCCTCCTTTAGCTCCTGCAGACGAATATGAGTGCGTGTTTGTTCTGAAGGATGTTTGTCAGCCTGTCCTGCTGAGCGGGAGGCTGTTATGTTGCTTTATGGTGAGACGAGTCTCTCTGCTCTCTAATGAGACTCTGGAGTAAGTGACAGCAGAGAGTCTCCATCCGGGACCAGGGTGGGGAATGCTGAGTCATGTGAATCCACATTCATGTCAACTTCATTACTGAACTGGAAGGTCGGTTGCTTGCAAACGGATGCAGCTACCGCAGTGTTGCATGCCTTGCTGCCCAGGTGCACACTAAATGATTAAGATTAAGAGATTAAGTCTATTCTGAGAGCTTTTTTTTGCTGGATGACAATGAGTTGATTTCATTTTGTGTCAGTATTCAACATCTGGCTCTCATGCCAAGAATAAAAGAGGAAGTTTTCAGTGACTTTTTTCCTCGCGGTGAGTCAAAATCACTCAGCTGAGTCTTCAGTGTAAAACAAAAGTCTACAGTGTGGCGGTTAGCAGGGGAAGTCAGTCCCTTAGGCAGAGTCATCCACCAGGCTTATTCTAAAGCAGAACAAAATGAAGAGCTTTCATAATGACTGTGAAATAAATAAACCAATAAATTATGCATATTTTACAAAAGGTTAGCTAGTTTTTGAGGTGCCTGTTGACTTGCATCATACCAGTTCACCAGTTGCTGATTTCTAATGTGCAATAGGAAAGGCCAGTATCAGCCTGGTATATCACCCTGACAGTACCTGTTCTGTGTTTGTCCTTCTGAAGATCCTACTGCTCTGGTGCACAATACCATCCAATATATTTTATATGTACTGTATTCATTACGGGAGGTTTTCAGCCCTGCGACATTCACTGTCGTCACTTTCCAAGCCTCATGAAATCGACTTCTTGTTGAATTATCGGGCAATGAAAAATATTAAAATTAAAACACAGCAGAACAACAAAGGGCTGATAAATTGTCAAGAAGAAGACAGGACCAGCCCAGTGCGTACAGAAATAATAACAGAGAACAAGACGGCGGTCTGCTGCAGTATATATTCTGTCCGTGTTTTATACAGTAGCTGAGTGACTAACAGAAATAAACTTGACCTTGTGTTGTTTTCAAAATTTTCTCAGTTGGTGAATTGACCATGTGAAATGTGAATGTTGCGACAAATCCAAAGAAGTATCCCCCAACTCTTCACCTCTACAGAGCCTTTTGGTATCTTTTAGCTAATTTCTTTGGTTTCAAGGCTTCCAGCTTTAATTGTTCTGGTTCACTCTCACGCATCTCTGCAGGGGTGCGTGCAGGTGTTTCCAGTTTCCACCTGCTCAGCACCAAAACAGCTACCAAACAGATAGTAAATATTCAAATATTTGCTACAATATTTGTCTTAAGAACTTGATAAGGTGATAGGACACAGTGGTGGAAAGAAAGAAACAAAAAAGAAAGAAACCAAGCAAGGTACTTCAGTGTTTCCATTTTATGCTACTTTATATTTCTACTACATTTCAGATGGAAATGTTGTATTTTTTTACTTGACTGCATTTTTCTGATAAGTTCAGTTGCTTTGCAGACTCTAATATAGACTATTATTACAAAATATAATTAGCAAATGAATTAAGGTGTATTGTTATGAATAAAGATATTATGAGCCCTTCTTTACTGATCTACTTGATACAACTTTTAGAGTACTTGTAACATGGTGTTTCTGCACTGTGGCATTTCCACTTTTAAATAAGTGAAAGTTTGAGTACATCTTACACCACGGCTAGTATGTCTGTGTTTACAGGATGTCTGTTTCACGTTTACATGTTGCAAGCCACAGCGTGAAGAAACTGTCACAAGTCGCAGGTTTTACTCTTGCTTGAATTTCCTGCCCCCAGTCATACTTAATTCTGCAGGAGAAAATTTGGTTTACAAAGACACAGTCTTGAAACAGCAAGATACAGCTTTAGGGTCGTGTGAGGTTCCTCCAGCACTAAGTATGTCGCGGGTTTTTTCTTCTTTTAAACTAAAAGTGTTGAAATGTCAACATGTTGTATGTCTGACTGTCTGAGTCATCACAAACCTCTTATTGGTCAGTAATTACTACCCATAAGAGGCCGAGAAACATGTGATATTTAGACATTAAAGCCTCTGTGATGTTGTCATGATGTCTCAATGCTGGTGGCACCACATGGGTCTCATTAAAGGGGAGAGGAGAAGGGGATGGCTTTAGAGGGAGGAGTGAAGCTTGTGCCGGAGGTGGTGTGGATTTTTTTTTTTTTTTCTCAGGCTGAAGAGAACAGAGCAGTGTGTGTGTTTGGGACAGACTGGGTCTTGTGAATATGTGTGTGTCTGTGTGTGCACGCGTGTGTGTTTTTCTGTGGAATAGCCACCCTGGTTCCACAAACACCGTCGAGGGATCCACTCCAGCCGGAAAACAACGGTCCCTTTAACAGCCTACGCAGCACACACACACACACACTCTCACACTCACACACACTCCATCAGCAAGTCAACTCAGCGGTTTTTGTGCTAAATCTGATCTCATCCTCTCTAATTAGCTGGTTAGACTGAAGCTGTGGGACAGTGCTGCCCACTGGAGACAAGTGATTATTTCAATTTGTTTATGTTGTTTATGTTTATCTTTTGATGCATGATTTTTATTTTTTTTAACATTTCATTTATGAATTTGATTCATTTATACACGGTTCTGTTTTGCTAGCTAGTCATTTCATCAGTGATGACGATACTGATCAGTCAGTTGGACAAGGAGTAAAATGTCAAAAAACTGACAAAATTATCAGGAAATTTGGTTCAGGAACAATCAAATGCTTTGTATGTAAAGGTATCTGGTTTCATCCAGACAAAATATTCAGTCTACTCTACAGCAAAAAAAGATTTGTATTATTTTTCTCAAAATAATACTATTGTTAATAATAGTAAGAATAATAATAAACGCTTTCTATACAAATATAACTGATAATACATGTTTTAATTTGCTTGAGTATGTGTCATTTAAAACCATTTGTGTTTGGACTAGGAAGTCTAGTTTTCTAATCAATTAACAACGTTCATTAATTAGACAATAGAGTCACAAATTGGAGCTTATCTGGGAAAGCAGCAACGTTGAACTGTTTTTGCAATGTAATTTAATACCTGGAAATTTTTAACTTATGTATTGGTTAAGTTAGTCCAGGCGATCTGTGGAAAACGTGGGACTTCCTGTGCCCACCGTGCTGCTTTTGACCAACCTCTCTGGAGGTATTGTAAGCTGCTGTGATTCAGCTGTTACTGGTGTGATACCGACAGCGGAAAATCATGTTTGCTCACTAGTTTGAATGCAAAAACTGACATTTGTGTATCATCTGCAATGAATTCCTCCCAGTAAAATCACTGAATGTTGCCTTGAATGAAACTGCTGTTTTCATACTTTCAGGTGATATGTGAAAATAATTTTCTTTTTTTTTTTCATAACACTTGTACAGTTTGGGGCCTTGAACATCTTCAGAAAGCTATTCCAAAAACTAATTGTTAATACTGAATGATATCCACTGTGGGTGTAAGTGTAAGGGCATCTGAGGATTTGACATAAATGTGTGCAAGTGTCTGATACTAAAGGCTTGCTTTCATCTATCCCTTACTCAGGTCACTGAGGGGAAAGCAGTAAGTGTCACGCCTGAAACCATGAAGACTGAGCCTGACAGCAAAGCCAAAGGTGAGTGGTCACAGCACTACCGTTCACTGTGTTGCTTTCAAATTGTTTTATGCTAATTTTGGAGCAATAGAAAAGTTTGCTAGAAACAGCACTTGATGGGAGATGGTAACTTTTTGGAATAAGTTCTGACGTACTCTGAGAGAAGAAGAATAAACTCTATTTGTTACAGGCTATTAATACACTTACTTGCTGACATGAAAGAATAGCTGCGACTCACCCAATGATAGGGAAACCCTCAAGACCTCTTTTCTCTTCTGCCTCATACATGGTCATAGTGATTGGTCTTATTTCTTCTCTCTCTTCTCCTTCTCTTTTTCTTCTTCTCTTTTGAGGCTTATTGATGGTTGGCAAATAACTGCTTTTGTATCTGGTTCACGAGCTCTACGTTTTAATACTCTGTTTTTTACAGCCATGCGTAACATATCATATACTGCCATTTCTGACAAAAGTACACTTGGTTTATGCTTGTTTATTCATTCTGAATGAAAATGCACCAATTGATTGCTATTTACTATGAATATAAAAGCAGATAAAATGGACATAAGCATTATTTAATTAACTGCTTCTTCTGAATACTGTGGTAGTTACTTTAGTAACAGTAAAAAATGAAAATATGTTAAAAACAATCTTTTTTTTTTTTGGAAGCATTAAAAACATTGCTCAGAGGCAATTTTTATGCTGTGTACACTGAGCATTCAATTCTCATTTGAAAACCTCTCCTTCTCCCTCCATCCCTTTATAGTTTCCCTGTGTGACTTTGATTTGAATTTGATTCGCAGGGCGGGAACAATGTAAAGTCCTCTTTCCATATGAAGCACAAAATGAAGATGAGCTGTCAATCAAAGAGGGGGATATCGTCAACATAATCACCAAGGTAAGCCAGTATGGTTGTGTGTATAACTTGGCTTATATGTGGGCGTCTGTTTTGATTTTTGCATGTTTGTATCATTGGTTAGTTTAATTTGTTTAAGGACAACACAATTTGCATGCAGGTGCAGCGTAAATACACTTAGCAGGCATTTAAACGGTAGTTCGGATCAAATGCTTTGCTGTTTTTTTTTTTTGTCCAGGACTGCGCTGATGCAGGCTGGTGGATGGGGGAGATCGGGGGGAGGCAAGGTGTCTTCCCAGACAACTTTGTCAAACTGCTGGAAGTAGAGAAAGAGGTGCGCAAGGACACACATGCAAAAGTTATCTGTTTACTGTGATGTTTGAAGCTTAGAAAGTCTCAAAGGCACGATACATTCTTGAAGCACTTTCGTGATGTGTCTGTGTGTGTTTTCAGAGACCAAAGAAGCCGCCTCCTCCGAGTGCACCTTCAGCTAAACACACCACAGGTACAGTAACCCTCGCACCTTCTTTTTCTCTTCTCTCTTCTATTTTTATGCTCTGAGAGAGAAAGAGAGAGTTGGGTAAAAACAACAAAACAGAAACCTGTGAACTCTGACCTGTAGAGAAAAAGTCGGAGGTTAAGAAGGTTCCTCCTGAGCGACCTGAACATCTGCCACAGAGAGACCAGGATCGAGGTACTGTCTAAGACCACTTTGACCCTGCGGAGCCCAGCTTCAGCCTGCAGCTCCTGCAGCATCTTGCAACTTTCTACTGATCTTTCTGCCTGTCAATGGACAGACCTAAAACTAACTTACTAACATGCATAGTATTGCAAATCCAGAAATAAAAGATTTCAGGTGTAAGTGGAGCCAAACTTGCAGTAGGTTTCTCTCAAGGGTGGATGCTGTAACAAGCATTGTAGAAAAACTGCTTGCCGCATTATTTGTTCTCCTTTGTAAAATGGAAGAACAAAGCTTTGACTGAAGAAATGGTATCAAGATCTCTATGTGTCTTGACGGAAACTGGCACCAAATGGCGCAACATAGAGGCTTCCATTTGTCACTGCAATTGTTACTTTATGTTAATAAAAATACATTCCACTAGCCAAAGATATTTAATTATGTACTACACACACACAGAGTATTTGGTCCCAGTAAGTTAGGAGTTACTTCTATTAGTGGAAGATGTGCTCTTTCTTTCTTTCTTTCTTTCTCTATTTAAGTAAAAGTACTACTATAACAATGTAAAAACAATGTAAAAATATCTGATTACAAGTTTACTTACAGTCAATAAAGGTATATAAAAAAACATCCACAAAATGTACCCAACTGTATCATTAGTAGTAACATAAGCGGGAGATTGATGTTTTAACAACTTGATATAAAGTTAGGTTGTTTCATCCAGTGGTTTCTAGATGAGGGGTTGGGGCCCCTCTAAAGGGCCACAAAACATATCTGAGGGGTCTGGAGCCAAACAATGGAGGAACAAAGAAAAACAAGGCTCTGGTTCACAGATTTGTATTTTTCATTGCTTGCTTTTTAAAAAAATATTAATAATTTGACTTCTTTTGGCTTTAAAAAGATAATGGAATGGCCTCCAACAGTTTTTAAATGAGACTATCCGAAGATAGATTAAAGATAGAACTGCTCTACCACAACTCATAAACACAGCATCTGAAACCTGTGACTAGGGAACAGACACTGCTGTTTTGCAAGGAGTTTAACACTGTATTTTATAACCCTGATTGCAAAGTATTTGCTAACTACAGCTGCCAGATAGTGGAGTAAAATACTGGCTTGATGGCATGTAGTGGAGTAGAAGTGGAAGGTTGTAAAAGAAGTGGAAATCCTCATGTACAAATCCTCAGAAATTGTGTTGAGTTACCCCCTAAACTTCATGCTGTAAAATGGCAAACAGATGTATTTGATATCATCTCCTTTTAAACAGGTGTAAAGTATTACAGATCTAAATAAGTGTAGCGTTAATAAATTTAAATCTCATAAACCAAAAACAAACTTCATTTTGCTTCAATTTGCTGGTCTTTGTAATCATAACCTCCCCCCCTTTTTTTATTTGCTTCTTGTTTTGTTTTTCTCTTCCTGTTCTTGCAGCCTCTTGCAGCGACTCCAGACTTTCCTCTACTTCTTGTGTATTTGTACACTGACAACCTTCTTTGGTTTGCTTTATTCCCCTCAGTCTTCCTTACTAGTGCAGCTCCTGCCGTCTTCACTGTACTCCTATTGTGTCCTCACTTTATTATGTCTGTGTGCATGTTTGAGTCGCACATTCATGTCTACATGTTTTGTTTTTTGGTTTTTTTTTGCACAATATGTTTGTTTTTTGAGTTATGTTTGAACACCCATGTGCATTTGTGTGATTTTGTGTGTGTCTAGGTGAAGAGATGAAGGTTGGAGACATCCCTAAGCCCTCTCTTCCTTCTCTCCTGCCCAAGAAACCCCTTCCCCCAAAGACAAGCTCCTCCTCTTCCTCCTTACCCCCACGGCGTCCTGAGAGACCGCCAACTCTAGCGTCAGTACACGCGCGTGCGCACACACATACACACGCTCTGACGGAAAAAAAACCCATGTATCCCTCAGCATATAGAGCCTAATGTTGTTGTGTGGTTTACTGCTCAGGTGTGAAAGCCCCAAGTCTGAGGGCGGGGCTTCGACACCAGATTCTGCCCCTGACAGGTCACATGACACTGGTGAGTTTGACTGACAGAAGCACCGACCAATGAGATCAAGATATGGTGCCCCAGTGACTGTCAGAGCGCCCTCTCTTTGTGTCCGTGCACAAGTCAGTTTTACCTGCTGAAAATCATGTGTTGTTGTGTTTGTGATGTGTGCAGATATGGACCTGGATGCGGTGGTCTCATCGGGAGAGAAACTGAGTCATCCAACGGCATCACGGCCGCGAGTCACAGACCGCCGGCCACGCTCACAGATCATCACACCAGTGAGTGTGTTTTTAGTCAGCCTGTCATGAAGGTCATTTTTCTACATTGGATCTGTAGTGTGTTTACAGTGGAAATGTGACAGTGTTAAATATGCTTAAAAAAATAAAATACTTGATTTTATTAATAGTACTACTGTGTAGATATACTTTTTTTTACAAGTAAAAGTCATTCAAAATTGAATAAAAGTGAGTTAGTACTCAATGAAGTATTATGTGACTTTGGTGCTCGAAAGGGTTAGTCCAGATCCAAACTAATGTGTTAAAACGGCAAAGTCACACTAACGTACACAAACTGATTGAGGCAACGCTAGACCCGCAAATCCTGTGTTCTGTGGGGTAAAATTACTGTCTGTAGTCATTTTCCTACATTATTCTCCTGCAGTCATCCCTGTCTGGTATTGATCTGGACCCCCCTGCAGTGGAGGACAGGAAGGAGAAGGACAGAGGGAAGGATGAGGCGGAATCTGTCTCCAGATCTGTCGATGTTTCGTTGAGAAAAGGAGTTCCCGCCGTCTCTGTACGACCACCCTCACTACACCCCCATGCACTATTTTATCCTCCAGCAGAGGGCAGCACACCGCAGATTTTCATGTTTTGTACAGTGTTAAACTACAAATCTTTTTTTTTCTACATAAACTCTGGGGATCATGCTTCCTGTTAAAATGTTGGATGTTAAAGTTGACTGAAAAATGATAATGCTAAATACAATTTAAAAATCATAGAGGAGTTAACAAACGGGAAGGAATGTAGTTTCTTCTTGATTTATGTTTCATTTTAGCACCGATTTAAGTCTTATAAAGTGGATATCTTTCAGTTAGCAAAACAATCTCATCACAGTTTCCAGTATTAGCTGTTCTGGAGCTTTTGCTTATATTTCCCAATACATTGAATTTTTCCGGTTTGTCCTGAAGTTGTTCAAACTGATATTTTCATTTTTTCTGCATTGGAAGGACTTACTTTCCGTAAAGCGCTTAAAAATGAGACTGAAAGATCATTTTAGACCTTAGAAACAACAGTTTAACAGTTCAATTTCATTTATTGTTGGTGTAATTTAGATTCCTAACTTTACTGGAAATTCTTGAGATTTGTAAAACTAAAGCAGAGTTATTAGGTTAGAGCTTAGATCTTTGGAGAAAATATACTGTAATAATTCAGACATTCTGAAAACCACTGATCTGTGTTTCCATTTGCCCTCAGGCACATGACAGTAAAGCACCACTGCCTACCAAACCCTCTGTCCTGACCCCGCCAAACCCTGGCCATCGCCCTTCCTCCCCGTCTTCCTCCTCGGGCTTGACCCCCTCTCCTGAGCTCCGGCATTCACCTCTGACCCCCCCAACACTGGAGGAACTCAGGAACCAGCTGAGAGACCTGAGGGCCTCTGTAGAACTGCTTAAGAGCCAGCACAGGTACGTCATGCGAACAGTGACTACAGTGAGTGTGTGCGTCGCAGTCATGATGCTGATGTGTATGTGTGTATTTCAGGCAGGAGATGAAGCAGTTGTCCAATGCGTTGGATGAGGAGAAGAGGACTCGTATTAGTTTACAGGTGAGACAGTCCTCACTGTGTTACAGAAGGGTCAGGTTTTGAACTGCTGATAGGACAAAACAGACATTTTGAACATGTCATCTTAAAGCTCTGTGATGGGCAGTTTACATTATTTTACGACATTTAAAAAGTGATAGATTGATCGACAAAATAATAGATGGCTTGACGTTGAAAATAAAACGTATTGCACTGAAGGCATCTTCTAGCAATGCTGACCTGGACCAGAAAGGATTTTACAGCTAAATATCTCTAATTGCAAACGAAATCAAATTGCATTATGTCTGTGTTTGTTTAACAGATGGAAGTAGAGCACATAAAGAAAAGTCTGTCAAAATGAAGACGAAATCATCCCTATCACCTCTGATCGCCACATTGGAGGCCAGCATTTGGAAACATTCTACTGTTGGCCGAGATATTTCAGCCAAAACAAAGTTTGTGCCAAATGATCATCACGATCAACATCAGCATCAACACAGTACCATGGAATCCCCCCTCCTCCCCCCGATGCCGCCTTATCCTGTGTTTACTTCTTTATTCTTCTTTTAAGAAGCTTATCTGTTAAATTTATTGCTATCTTGTTGAAGCTTGCTGTGCCACTGGTACTGACTGAACAACAGAGCTGCGGCTGCTGTGGCAACCTCAGCGGTACTTTTTTGTTTCTGAGTTTGATGAAAACTTGGAACTCGACTTTCACGGCCAGTGGGTTCAGATGACCACTGTGCTGTTCTGTGTCCACTCTGTGGCCTTCACCTCTTATCGCTGTGTGTGAATGTGTTATTGTTTTCCATCCATGTGGGGATTGGAGTTTTAGACCTTCAAAACAGGGACATTTTTGTGAAATGATTGTTTTAGCTGGTCCTGACTTCTTCATTGGGCTAAATGAAGTTGAAATCAAAGCCTATTCTATAAGGCAAACCTATACTATAAGGCACATCATTATAATTAGGGTTACACTGTTTCTTCATTGGGCTAAATGAAGTTGAAATCAAAGCCTATACTATAAGGCACATCATTATAATTAGGGTTACACTATTTGACTCACTGAGCTTGATGTTTCTATGGTACACTGCAGGCGGGTGATTTTGAAGCATCAGCCATTACCAGCACTGGCATTTGGACATGTAGCTGTAACTCCTTAATTATTATTCTACCTGTCAGGAGGTTAAAATTACAAGAACATCTGAACTCTCCGTCACTAGTTTAAATAAATGAAACCAATGTAATAAGCTCTACCATAGGTATAATTTATAGTCAGGATTAGATGAAACTATCAGTACTACTCTCATGTCTTCATATTAGTCACTGCATCCAGTAGCCAATTAGCTTAGCTTAGTATAAAGACTGGAAACAAGGGGAAACAGCTAGCCTGGCCCACCAACACCTCCAAAGCTCACTAATTACACCATGTCTAGGATTTGGTACTGAATTATGTCAGAACTGCCTGTTCACATCAGTCGGTGCAAAATGTTGGTACCTGCATATGAAACTAATAGAACTGCATACTGTTTACAGGGAAATATTGCAGTATGCAAGCACTGTGGTCGTCACGAAAGCAACAACATAACAGGCAATGTCTGTGTTTCTTATAGATGCTGCACTGTTTTTAGTTTCTTTTGACAGTTGTATTAATTATTAATAGAATCCAATACTGTGTTGATAATGTGTCGATTTCTTCATTTTGTCAAGTTATCTAGATTTAGCAAAGCGAAAATATTTTGTCCAGGTCCTCACAGGTCTTAGAACACCTTCTTCCTTTCAAGCAGCGCCAATGTTTACAGGATTACTTTATTAGGTCAATTATTTTTTACATTTAAAATTACATATTTTGCTATTACAATTACAATTACTAAAAGAGAGTAAAAGAGAGTACTGAAAAAGGCAGTAATGGTATGGGTCAAATGTGAATGGCACCCAAACTAAGTTATATCTTGTTTTAATTGTTTTAATCATACAAAAAAACTATAAAAAATCAATTTGTGCTTTTATAAACACAACGCACAGCTCCCAGCCAAGAAATAGTCTGTAAAACCTTTAATTGTAATTTTTTCTCTTGTATGGATGAAACAAAATTGAGAAAGGATGTGCTTTACAGGTCCTTTTCACAGAGCCATGCTAACTGTTTCCCCTGTTTCCACTTTTTAGGCTAAACTAAGCTAACCTTCTTTCATTCATTTTGTGTCATTCCTAACATGTAGACATGAGAGTGGTGTCAGTGTTCTCATTTAACTTTCAGCAAGAAAACACATCATTACAAAATCCAAAACCGACCTGTGACATTTAGTGGCAATTGAAACGGTTATGCAAAGAATTGTATGTCACTGCATGAACACGCCTATCTATGATATTTACCAAGTCAAGAGTATTGATCTTGAGACAAAAACATATTATTTACTTTTTTTTTTTTTTTTTCTTTGCTTTTGCACTTTTGCTCTACGACTCCAAACAACAACTGTGCTGGTCGCATCACACCCCACAAAACTGAGGTCTATGTGCATCTGAAGTTTCTGGTGCTCTTTTGGCAGCAGATAAAGGGTAAAGTTAAGGACAGGGTTTGAGGAATGTAGTTAGTCAAATGATTTCACAGGTAAATGAAGACAAATGCGTGTGTGCATGTATGTGTGGTAGCATGTACGGCTGTTTGCCTCCCTTCCTTATATGTGCACAGACTCTATGGCAACCCGTCACTGTGGCCTTCCTGTTTTTGACTCCGAATCTTTCTTTCTCTCTTTCTTTCTTTCTTATGACAATAAGAAAACTGCTACAACTGAGGTTACAAGTTTTCTTGACTTGGTCCTTTCTCTCCAGGATAGTGATAAATATATATATACTTTTATATTTCAGTGTAATAAAGATGCTATTATGTACTATAGCCTATGTGTACAATTTTTTTGTTTCTAAAATCAAACATGTTTGAATTGTCCGTTGGTAGAAATGTGTCTGTGTGCAATGTTCTGCATGAGGAGAGTCCTGATAGAGTCTGATGTACTTTACACTGTCTATTCCAACAACTGGCGCTCCTTCAGCAATACGTGTTGCTGAGCAGTGTGTAGCTGGACACACTCTCAGTTCACAGACCATCCTGACAAACAAAACGATAAGTGAAGTTAACTCATAAAGATTTAACGCCCACTGAAACCATTGTAGAATGTCTGCAACAGTATCACATTATATAAGTATATATCATAAGTTCACTTTTCCTAGAATATATATAGTATAGAATCGTGTTAGATATCTAATGGTTTGTTACTTTTTAAAGAAAAATTTTAAAATTATACATTATACAACACTATAAAATACCAGTAGGTGTAGAAGAACATGATTATGTGTATGAAGACGTGAACCGCCATTTCCAGCCTTGGAATATTTTTAATATGTGGCAGTAAAGAACAAAAGTGGAACTTGGACTGTGAAAGACAGACTGTCTTCATTGTTAAACAACCACCATTGCTGATTTTTTTAAAAAAAAAGGAAAAAAAAAAGAAAAGAAAATAAGAAAAGAAATGAAATTCCCTCAGGTTTTGGTAGAGTCTTGAATTTCCCTCAGGATCAATAAAATATCTAGCTATCTAGCTATCTTAAACAGAGCTAAATGGAGAGAGAATATTGGACTTTTTGTTTGTTTGTTTTTTCAAAATTAGTGCTGTGCCATCTGGTGTTGACTTAGTCGTATATGATTGGTAGAGCAAACAACAAAGAATAAAAGATAATCAGGGGAATAGGACATTAAAAAGAGTCCTGCCTTTTCATTCAGTGATCTTTTTTATGAGAAGATCCCATCTTTTCCTTTCTTTTTAGTGAGTCTTAGATAAACTGATGTCAAAGCAGCTGTTCTTTACTCGCTTTGGAATACTTCACATCTGTCCGCTAAACTTGCTTCATCCAAACAACAAAACTTCTGCAGTTTCAGCTGAATGTGAATTACATGAACTGTTGTTCATAATCCAGCAATAAGTTAACCAGATTCAACCAATTTAGCAAAATTTTTTAAAAAAAAATTAACAACGGCATAACTTTTATCCTAAGCCCTGATAATTATAATCAAGATATGTGAATAATAATTATAATATTATCTAATTAGATTGCATTAAAATCAGAATATCACAGTAAATAATCTTCTTAATTCCCTCATTTTGTGATCAGCTTATACTTAGATAAACATGATAATAATGACACTGTAGTCCAACGGGGTTCTTTTAGGAGACATTAAAACCCTTCCAGTAGGTTTGCAGGAAAAGCCAATGGGACTGATCCTGGAGTGTGAAAGATGACCTGTGGGCAGCCAGTACAGTTCAGTATTACAGTATTATTATTTGAAAAGGAAAACTGCAACTGCAGCTGGGAAATGCAACAATAATACCTTCATCAGGTGATTAAGGCCTATTATTCTTATTTTATTCGGTTGTTATCGGGATTCGATGAGACTACAGAGAAACCTGTCAGCCGTTTCCAGAATTAAGTGTAATCTAACAAATCAAAACAGCTGACAGGTTCCAGTATGGTGATCAATACACATAATGTGGAAAGAAATAACATCATATCAGTCCTGTGCTGATTTTATTTGCAGTGAGTTGAATATAACTGAAAATAACTTTGCCAATATGTCGAGGAGGAGACGAACAGAACACATAGTTTATATTTAGACAGCCAGAGGGACCGGGATAACGTATCCGACTGTGGACAGGACTGTCCCGATTGTAACCCGCAGTATAAACAATCTCCCCGTGGGAAACTTCAAACCAGACCAAAGACGAGAGCCAAAGGGAGAGTAATTCAACTTCTGGATGAAATTTGTCTCCCCTCCCCTCTCTCCCAGATCTAGTCGAATCCAGTCTAGGTGAAGCGGACTTCTTGGTGCGAGATAATCGGCATATGGTGTGAGTTAATAAGGCGGAGATGTGGGGAGACAAACCCAGACGCGCTCCGCTCCATCGAAGACTGGCGCGCGACAAGTGAGCGAGAGGAGGAAGACGGGGGAGAAGACAGAATAAAGGAAGTAACCACAGGGAGAGGTGGAAAGTAGGCTTAACCGGAGAAGGAAGGAGATAAAGCAGAAACTGTTTCCAGGTTCTCGCCATGGACGCGGGGCAGAGCGCACAGGTCGCCGACATGGGAGGAGAGCACTCCACCGGGGCGTGCGTGGTCGAGCGGGACAGGGACCGGGAGCGGGGCGAGGTGTCCAGCCCCAGCCCACCGGCCAAGCAGCGTTCTCTGCGTGTGGTGTACGTCCTGAACGACGGGCTGAAGTCAGTCATGGCCAGCAGCCCGGAGTCCGGAGCGCTGCAGTGTCTTCAAAGAGCCTGCGACTCGGAGAGCGCGCTGCTCACCACGGTCACCTTTGGAAGGCTGGACTTCGGAGAAACGTCAGTGCTGGACAGTTTCTACGATGCGGGTATGTGTCAGTGAAACAGCATGGGTTAAAGTTGGGAAATTTAGTTATTTAGTTTGATTTGCATAATTTGAACGAAAGTTGTTTCAACAGCAGCTCAGACTGCATGTTGAAACACTGAAACTGAAACTACAGATGTGGACGAGCGAATGTGTGAAACCAGTGGTAGAGTGTGTACATTCACTCAGGTGCTGTTAAAGCCTCATCGGTTGGATAAGATAAGATAATTCTTTATTAGTAATGCTGAGGGGGCATTCACATTGTCACAGCAGCACAAGGATAGCAAATAAAGGTGCATATAAGTCAAATAAAAATACACGAAGTGAAGAAGAGAATATTTAGACTAAATTAATGATAAGGTTCCACAAAATCCCTTCTGTTTGTGTTTTAGAAACAAAAGTTTTTTTATTGATGTTTGGTATGGACACAAAAAAGATCTGATGATTGATGTGGTTGGAGTCACAACCTTTTTTCATGACAGACATTTGGCTTGTCATGGCGTGCAAAGCATGAATAAGGTTAATTAAGGATTCCCAGTCAGCCACCCCACACAATCAGCATAAACCAGACAGGGCTGGATGATCCTTTGTCTATAGTGCAAACATGAGGGTGACATTTGTGGTTTTGAGGAACTGTCGATGACTAATCAGCTCTCATGTTCCAAGAAAGACATCTGCTGCATTTTCCTGTTGCACCACTGTGATTTTGACATTTGGGGTTTGGATGCAAACCTGGGAAATTTTGTTCAGACATTCATGAGTCACTCGAGATTGTGATAACAATCTAATGTGATAACAAGAGTGATAACTTTGTTCCTTCCTCCGAGCAACATCACCAGGTGAAAATTTATGACCAAATACTTGTGTAACTAATGACATCCCCCCAGCTTCGGCTGTAATTTGTATTCTGTCTATGCACTGCTGTATGGAGCTATTTGTTATTTCAAGTGATGAATTCATTCATAAACACTGTTAAGTACAGTACTTATACAGTACTTGGTTGTCAATTGGCAGTAGGTATTGTCCCAAGACAAAATCTGGTTCTTCATGTCTGTACATGATTGTGCATTCTTGTTCTCTTTACACAGACTCATGATTTTGCATGCATGAAGCATTTCCGTTGAGTGTGTCCACTGGAGTGTACATATCAGAAAAACTAAGAGCTCCAGGAAAGGATTATAGTCACATAGTCACTCCTACAGAATAATCCTACAAAGAAACTGATTGTTTTTATTTTAACTTGAGAGCTTTGAGACATCAGGTTAGGGACCATCATCATGGCTCTCTACATCCCTTCTTCCTCCTTCCAGATATTGCAGTCGTCGACATGAGTGATGTGTTTCGCCAGCCCTCCTTGTTTTACCATCTGGGCGTGAGGGAAAGCTTTGACATGGCCAACAACGTCATCCTGTACCACGACACTGACCCTGACACTGCACAGTCTCTGAAGGTACGAAGATGCCAATGGACGCCATTCCTTTACTCTTTCTCAGAATAAAGTGACCCGCTAAGTTATTTACAGACTAATGTGAGTGTGTGTGCATCTTGGCTGGCGCGCGTGTGTGTGCGTCTGTACAGTTTGTCCTGCACTGTGCTGCCAGGGGGAAACAGCTGTTTGAAACAGCTATGTGGTAGTACAACTCAAGAGTACACAAGAATACACACTGTTACACACACTTGTTCTTCCAGTCTTCCATTCTCATATTCTTTTGTTTGATCTCCTGACAGGACATGGTGGCACAGAAAAACACAGTAAGTTTCTGTGTGTGTGTGTGTGTGTGTGTGTGTATGTTCTAGAGTGATTTATGTGCACACACTGTCTCATGCTATTTTTGGAACAACATTTGTGACAAGTGCAATTTGCTATGCAGGATTGCATATCTACACCTATAAAAATAATGTGTGGCAGGCTCTTGAAATAGATTGTTGCATTAATAGTGGTTCTACATTTTCTACATTTTAGTAAGTGTTTTATTTTTTTTTTTTAATGTATGTATTGTGTGTCTACGTGTGTGTGTTTGTGTTTGTGTGTGCGCGTGGAGAAGGCCACTCGTTTAGCGGCATTAGGGTTTCCGTGGTTTCAGTTGCCTCCAGAGTACAGAGGCTCTGGATTGCGCAATAAAGTATGTACCAGCTGCACCAGGGCATCGTGGCAGATTTCCTCACAGACTTCTAACAATTATAACCAAAATGAAGGAGGGGCTACAAAACACTTACCTCCCCATGGGTTGTTGTGTAAATAACAAATTAAATTCTCTAACAGCACGCAACTCTCAAAGCCAAAGAAGGATAAAATGAGTTTCGGACATGGCAGACACTCTGGAGCTTTTGTTTTGATGATGATGGTATCTTGACTTTAGCTGTGTATTAAGTACTGACTTTAGCTGTGTATTAAGTCACTGTAAAAATAGAACTTGGAAAGAGCCACTATCCCTTCCTTATGAGATGATATGATAAGATTTATTGCGCTCCAGTATGCAGAGGAGGACATCAAGTTAACATAACTTGCATTGAGAACAGGCTGCTCATCCCGGATGTCAAACTAACACTGAATTTTGGTAGAAACTTGAGTACAGTAGCTTTGTGATCAAGACTGAAATTTGTTAGCCATCGTTATCACTGGTTACTAAACCAGGAAATAGAAAACATCAATGTTTTATTATAAAGCAGATATAACTGATATTTTTACAACAGTGCAGCTCGCCTCAGTTTGACAGAGCTTTTTCAGTTGTCCGGTCCAACATCTTTCCCATTTTTGTTCACTCTCATCACTTCCATAACACATTTTCAAATAGCTCGTGAATGTAGTCCAGTATTTAGCAGCTAAAGAGCCAGATGTTCCCTTCAGTAGTTTGTAGAGTCCAAAAAGAGAGCAAAAAGGAAAATATACACTAAACCAAAGCATAATTTAAAGTACTTGTACACATAGACAAGTGCCAACTGTTGAACTTATCAGAGCTTTAAAATCAGACAGAGAGCACAGGTCAGATCTCTTTGTTAACAAAGTGCTTATACTTGATGGCTTTATAAATCAACAAATACCAATGACTGAATAAAGACCTAGAGACCTAGAAATGGAAGGAGAACTGAAAAGAATTAACAAGGAAAGAAACGTAAAAGTACAGAAATCTAACTGAAATGATAGCATTAGCTCTTGCTGTTGTGGATATAAGTCAATTCTTTTTAGCAGTAAGATATAAGTCTTATTGCCACTGGTGATGCTACCAAACAGTCTCAGAGGTGCACTGATCCTCTACTTGTACTGATTGTCCTCATTAGTCACCCTTTAATCCCTACTCTTGTCATTCCTCATTCTTATCCTGCCTGTTTTTCCCTTCCTGAACTCCTCTTCTACCTGGCATGAGCATCTGGCATGTGTGTGTACTTATCCGTCTCTGTCTTTGTCTCCTGTTGACAAAGAAACTGTCCCTTTCTCCTTCCAGGCATCCAGTGGTAACTACTACTTCATCCCTTACATAGTGACTCCTAACCATGAGTATATGTGCTGTGAGAGTGACGCCCAGCGCAGGGCCAGCGAGTACATGCAGCCCAGCTGGGACAACCTGCTGGGGCCGCTCTGCGTCCCCCTGACTGACCGCTTCACCAGCCTACTGAAGGACATCCATGTCACGTCCTGGTGAGACACATTTAAACACAAACATGTTCACACATTAGTAGTCTTATTAAACTCATATGTAGATGGAAAGCTTGAATGACTCCAGTGTGCACTCGGGATCAGTTGTACGTCTTCACCACACGGACTCACTAATGCGTGACCAAACGAGCATGTTGTTTTTGCATTTTCCCAAAAATCTGTGGATTTGATACCACATAAAAAGGAAGTTAACATCTGTTTCACTATCATATCTGACAAAGTATGAAAGCATACAAACTACAAACAAGATGATATATAGTATTTATTTTTATGTCACATTTGTTGATTAATTTATTGATTAATGTGACCTGGACCAAAATAAGAGGTAGAAAATTGATGGATTAAAAATCATTAATTAGTTTAAGTCTTAATTTTGTAATTTAGAATAAAGTAGCAATATTTCAAGAAAAATGTCAGAATATTATGAGAATAAAATCATGATATTTAAAAAAAAAATCATTGTCAGATTTTTCTCAAAATATTACAACTTCATTATCAAAAAAGTGCTTTAAAAACTTTATTCCAGAAATGAAACTTTTTCCCAGTGTTATCTTTTTCATTTTCAAAACCTCTGATATGACTGCATATGGCATACAAGTGATCGTCTTTCTCTTCAACTTATGTTATACATTAAGATGCATTTCTCTGTCATTTAATTTTTCTACTTTTATTGTCTGTCTGTCTTCTGCAGTGCCTCTTTTAAGGACACTCTGCTAAATGACATCAGGAAGGCCAGAGAGAAATATCAGGGAGAGGAGCTGGCCAAGGAGCTTTCCCGCATCAAACTCCGAATCGACAACACAGAGGTCCTCACCCAGGACATCGTCATGAACTTGCTGTTTTCTTACAGAGACATACAGGTGCAAATACACAACACTAACAGAAACAATGATGCATGCATCAAATATAATTCACCCTTTGTTGACCAAGCATCATGTTCAAGTGAACGGCAAGAACTCATTTGCCCTTATGTGACCATAAGGACTACGATGCGATGGTGAAACTGGTGCAGACTCTGGAGATGCTACCGACTTGTGATCTGGCCACGCAGCCCATGATCCAGTTCCACTACGCCTTCGCTCTCAACAGGTACACAAAGCTGAACTCATGAATTATAGATGGATGATTTCTAGTACATTAAACAAATACACAAATAAAGTCCATTATTTGTATCATATACCGTTTCAGCCGAGTTCTCACTCAACCCTAGAAGTTATCTTATTTTGTACAATCAGATCTACAAGAGGAAAATAACACTTCAGCATGTAGTTTAACAGTCAAATATCAGTCTTATGTTTATTTGTAAATCTATCTGTTTGCACAGGAGAAACAGTCCTGGTGACAGGGAGCAGGCTCTCAGAGTGATGCTGCAGGTGTTGCAGTCCTGTGAACATCCAGCGCCAGACATGTTCTGCCTGTGTGGGCGAATATACAAGGACATCTTTCTGGACTCAGACTGCAAAGACACCAAGAACAGGGACAATGCTATACAGTGGTAAGAACACACACTGTACTTCAATGCATTTTTGTATTTTGTGTATTTGTATTTCCAGTCACAGAAGAATATACTAAATTTTGCGTGGGTTTTTTTTTTTCATGAATATGCAAAAGCCTTCCTGCACACAAAATTATGGGTGTTGTACCTTATTATTTACATATATTCATCTGTGTGTTCACCTGCAGGTACAGAAAAGGTTTTGAGCTGCAGCCAACTCTTTACTCTGGTATCAACCTGGCTGTCCTCCTCATTGTTGCTGGCCAACAGTTTGAAAGCTCCATTGAACTGAGGAAAATAGGTAAGAGGATCCCAAACCTGACACCTTCTTTGATTGATCATCAGGCCGGCACGCAAGCTAGGATGCCTCAATCAAGCTTGTAAAGTCAGATACGAATATATTCAAATGTTAGTTGCTTTCAGTGACTCATGTTTCCTGCATCTGTGCCAAATGGGGTATTAACACATGATGAAATTGTGTAGTTTGGTTTGAGTAGAGCAATTTTTGAGGATTAATAATTAACTGAACAGCTACAACATTCAAAGTAAACATGGACAGGGAAAAAAAAAATTCCAAATAATTGTTTTGCCTTTGTTGTCCAAATTAAACTCTCTGGTATATGGTAGAATAAATAAATAAATAAATGAATATTCTACAATGTTTTCATTCTCTGATGTTTCAGGTGTTCGGTTGAACAGTCTGCTAGGACGCAAAGGTTCCCTGGAGAAAATGAATAACTACTGGGATGTGGGCCAGTTCTTCACCGTTAGCATGTTAGCTAATGACATCCCCAAAGCTACTCAGGCTGCTGAGAAGCTTTTCAAACTCAAGCCACCTCTCTGGTTAGGGCATTCATATTAGAGTTTTTAATTATATGCCAATACTGTTGTCTGTTGTTACAGTTAAAGTATTTGGTCTGAAAAAAAAGTTTTATGTTTTCAGGTTTTCTGCTTCTACAGAATAATGACGGTTAACAAAATAGAAAATTTTATCTTTTAAACCAAGGAAATGATTTTTTTTTCTGTAAACATAAAGCATGACAAAAAATCTAAATAATAACCATTAATTCGGGAAACAAAATTTACAATTTACATGTGGTGAGATTTTCCAGTTCCACTTGTTTCCATAATGGTGTATTCAGTTTAATAGAAGCTGTAATCATAATTTGTTTTCTTTGCATTTTCTTCCAGGTATTTGCGCTCTGTGGTACAGAATCTGCAACTGATCCAGAGGTTTAAGAAGCAGACGGTGGAACACTCACCCCAGAGAGAGAGACTCAACTTCTGGATGGACATCATCGTAGAGGCCACGCAGCGAACCACCAATCGACTGCGATTTCCAGTACAAACTCACATATACACAAACACTCAGTCGTTCATGATCAGATTTTCAGAGGCACATGCCAACATGTCTGTCAATCTTTCTTTTGCTTCCTCTGTTACAGGTGTTGATTCTGGAACCCACAAAGGTTTACCAACCCTCCTACGTGTCAATTAACAACGAGGCTGAAGAGAAGAACGTTTCTATCTGGCACGTTTCTCCTGTCGAAACAGTAAGCATTCTTTGTCTTTACCGCTGAAATTCATTGCATCGCATCATTATCAGCTGTCACTAAATGTATTTGCACTTTATGTTTGCCTGAAGTTAAAAAGTTTGTGTGCTGATAAAAGCAAAATGAGATAATGAAAACTGATTAATGAAAAATGATTAAGACAGGAGATCATGAAATACATGATTGAATCTTGGGACTTCAATGTCACTGAAGCTTTCTATGAAGAGATGAGAAATAGTGGCAGATGAAAACATAAGATCTTTGTGGAGGTTCCTTAAATGAATACATTAAACAAATACAAATACCATATTTCCACACTTTCCTGGTTATCCATCATTTGTGGTTTTACTGACGCTCCTTTAAATCACCTTTTTGGGTTGTTTGCACAATTTGCAGCATTAGCTGTTTATCTTGTCTTGGGATGAAAATGCACATTAGTTTGCATTTTCTTAGGCCTATGTTCTGGAAGTTTGGTTAAAATTTACACTAGGTTTGGATGGAAACCAGGCTACTCCTGTCAAGACGAAACATTGCAAACGTGACATCTCCTTCTAATCCTCATCCATATTTAAAATGTAACTTTGGATTGAGTCCTAATGCGTTGATAGTGGTCGAATATATCTATAAATCTGAAACATTTGAAAATTAAAAATGTCGTTCACTTTCATTACAGAAAGGAATCCATGAGTGGAACTTCACTGCAATGTCCATTAAAGGCATTAGGTATGAACATTACATTTCGGGGAATTAAATATGAATACAAGAGTTCCCAAACTGTGAGGCATGTTTGATGCAGATAAAAGACAAACCTGTTTACTTGGGTTGAAAAGTCTTGTATATTAAAACAAATTACTCAAATGAGCTAATTTAAGGTGCAAGATTGGATAGACTGTTTTTCTGCGTTTCAAAGTAAATGATCCTATTACCAGAATTTTGCCAAAACTGTTTTAGTTTGTACAGTGAAACTTTCAAGCCGTTATTTAAGATTGATTTCATTTTTGACACCACAAGATGCTTTTCTAATTGTGACAAAAGATGCAATAGAGAAAGAAGGGAAAATGTTAATCTAAGCTTTCATCTTAATTCTTGTGTCTGAAGTATCAGTAAGTTTGATGAGCGCTGCTGCTTCCTCTACGTCCATGATAATTCAGACGACTTCCAGATCTACTTTTCCACTGAGGAACAGTGCGGTCGGTGAGGACACACCTCTAGATGTGTCTGTGTAGGTGTGTGTGTTTGTCTGCGTTTGTGTTTGTACAGTACGTATGTGCAGTTGTATTCCAACATACCCCGATGGCCATGAACTGGAAATACTCATGTTATCATGTCTGGTTGTATCTATGTTTGTGTTTCAGGTTCTGCTCCATGGTGAAAGAGATGATATCTGACGGTACGGGGAATGCAGTGGAGCTGGAGGGTGAGGGAGATGGCGATACACTGGAGGTCAGAGGAGTGTTCGAGTAAATACAGCATTATTTTACAATAAATATGTACTGATGATTGCTGATTAAGTATATGTATTTTTTGCAGTATGAGTATGACACCAATGAGACAGGGGACAGGGTGGTGTTGGGGCGGGGCACCTATGGAGTGGTGTATGCTGGGAGAGACCTCAGCAACCAGGTTCGAATTGCCATCAAAGAGATCCCTGAGAGAGACAGCAGGTATGTCAAAGTTTACCCCATTCTACATTCAAAAAGTTGGAGTAAAATGTTTTGTTTTTTTTTCCCCCAATTTCATTCACTGTAACTTCACAGAACTGACTGTCCCCTAAACCCTGTCCCCGTATTGTTTTGACATTTGTGAAGTGTTGTGTAAAATTTGTCCAAAATTTCACAGAAGTAGACCAAAAGCAGCCTTCTCGTTTTGAACTGCCGTTTTTGTCAGCTGAAATAAAAACTGTTACTAATTTGTTCAGCTGACTCTCTAGCTAGTTAAGCTAATGGTAAGTCCAGCAGACTCTCTAATGTCTAAAAGTTTTAAATGAAAACATACTTAAGAGGATCTTAAATTTTCACTTGGTACTACATGATAATAATGCTAAAAGATTGAAGCTAATCCTAGTTAGCCCTGGTATTACAGTGTTCTGTGAATGAAAATGTAATTACATTGTCATTTTATAATGTTATTTTATAGTGTTATGTTGGATTATTTGACCAGGGATAATAAAGGTCATATCCTATGTGTTGAACATATGATTCCTATGACACCAGGATGTAAGGACTGGGTAGTTCTACTTCTGTATTGTTCTTTTTCTCTTTATGTGAATTAGGTACTCCCAGCCCCTTCATGAAGAGATTGCTCTTCACAAGTACCTTAAGCACAGGAACATTGTTCAATACTTGGGCTCCGTTTCTGAGGACGGATACATCAAGATCTTCATGGAACAAGTGCCTGGAGGTGTGTTTGTATGAGAGAGAACAATGGTAAAACAGAATGTTGTGTGAACTAGAATTTTTTTTAGAAAACCTTTAATTATAAGAAACTTGCAACTGATGATGGTGTTCTTAAATAGAGGGACAGAAAATGTAAATAATAATTTCACCCTGTGCAGGTAGGCAGGCATTCTTGTAGAGGAACTTAAACACAGCTCAGATCTGATCATGGACAAGAGATCGATGCTTGTGACCTCTCGGTTACTGGGCGGTCTCTCTAACTGCTTGGTCATCTTCCCATTTCATGATAGGTTTTGGACACTCCTTCTCTCCTTTCTCCAGGAAGCCTGTCTGCATTGCTGCGATCCAAATGGGGCCCGCTGAAGGAGGCGACTATAATCTTCTACACTAGACAGATCCTGGAGGGACTCCGATATCTGCACGAAAATCAGATTGTCCATCGAGATATCAAGGTACCCTGAAGCACACTGAAAGAGATCTTCTTACAATGGAACATCATGGTGGTGTGGTCATGGTTCCTTTGCCACCTGCTGGTTGGGCTGAATCTCTGTTTGGGAATCATCATGATGTTGTTAGCGCTGTGTCTTTCTTTTCTTTTGATGATTCAGGGGAGATTTTAATAAAATGTGCATTAAAAAAACACATTTTGTGCTTGATGACTCAAGGACCATGTGAAGCTACATGCTGGTGTTCTGAAAACCCAGTGCTAATACATTCACATCATTTTGGTGCCATTGCAGATAACATGAAAAATTTCTTCTGTGTAAAAATGAGAGTACTAACTTAGCTTTATGTGACTTAATCCTTACTCATTCTAACCCTGCTTTCTCTCTGTCTATATGTTTCCCCATTAGGGTGATAATGTGTTGGTGAATACCTACAGTGGTGTCTTGAAGATCTCGGACTTTGGGACCTCTAAGCGGTTAGCAGGAGTCAACCCCTGTACAGAGACATTCACCGGTAACTTGTTTACTTCTTCCCACAATAAATTCTTTCGATGTCCTGTTAATGTCTTGTACACAAAAACATACAGCTGTTTTAAGCTGCTGTAAGGATTCCATGAATGAGGGTACATTTATGTAGGTCCAACATATGGGTAGTGTCACAATGGAAATGCTTTAACTGTGAACATCTGTGGTTTTAATCAAATTATTAACAAATATGACAATATTATGACATCTTTCTCTTTTTTAACATAAAAGGAATAAAATAAATGATCACAAAAATAAAACTGTATGAAGCTAGGCCACTTGTTTAAGGCAAAATGAATAAACTGCTCCAGTAAGCGCTCAGAGAGAAAGATCAACAACAGTGATTCTACATAAGTGGAGTCAAAGAAATGCTACCGACTAGAAGTGTAAATATCGAATGACCCTCAAAATGTCAAGAGCCACTGTCAGCCTCTATGGAAACACTCAGACACACGAGCGTGTACGAAACTGCATGTGCACACCTACGAGCATACGCATTCATTGGCCATCTGGCCTTCTCCAGCAGCCAGTGATGTATGTAATTAGATCATCTAATCAAGCAGAGGCAGAAGGGTGTTTACCTTTCATTAGCAGGTGTGTGTGTGTGTGTGTGTGTGTGTGTCCTTATCTGTTTCTCCTCTGCTGCTACCCTCTTCCTCGTCTGACTCTTTTTATAGCTCTCTATGTCTCTGTTTACATCAGCATTTGGAGGAGACCACAAATGCCAAGTCAGAATTACTGACTGCAGGCAAAATGCTTACAGATAAAGATGAAGTATGATGAGCAAATTCTTCAGAACTCACTTTTTGGGACAAAAATAAATTTCATGTCTTGACTCCTTTTTTTCAGTAATGAAATTACAGTATTTAGTATGTGAAATTTTGATAGCATATTTTCATTGTTTGCTCCAGTCTGCACACAGTCTAACTTTGCCTCAGGATTTCCAAAACAAATATAAGTACGAGTACCACATGAATATGCCAATTACAGTCTAGCAAGTGCAAGTTAAAAAGCTTACTTTTAAGACAATCACAAGCTTTTGCAACCTATCTAGATGTGCTCATTTCAAAATTTCAGTCTGTGAATCGAACAAGGATTTGTTGACATTGATGCAATGTGACTTGACTGACTTGATTGATTTTAGAGATGATTGTTCAAGGTTACTTTCTGCCTCTCTTTCTGCAGGTACTCTGCAGTACATGGCTCCAGAAATTATTGACAAGGGCCCTCGAGGGTACGGGGCCCCGGCTGACATTTGGTCACTGGGATGCACCATTATAGAAATGGCCACCGGGAAACCCCCATTTCATGAGCTGGGAGAACCACAGGCAGCTATGTTTAAGGTTGGTATTGTGTACGTGCATTTGCTTTTACATGAGGGACATTCTTTTTACATTCTTTTTCATTTCTAAACTTTTCCAGGACATTACTCTTTAGTGTGACAGTTATGTGCGTCTCTGTGGTTTGATGTAACAGGTGGGCATGTTTAAGATCCACCCAGAGATCCCAGAGTCCTTGTCACCTGAGGCCAAGTCGTTTATATTGCGCTGCTTTGAGCCGGACCCTCACAAGAGAGCCATCGCTTCAGACCTCCTCAGAGACACTTTTGTCAGACACAACACCAAGGGCAAGAAGAGCAAGATCGCCTTCAAGCCACCAGGTTGACACTGAGAAACACTCAACACACAGAACTCACATCTATTTGAATAGAAAGTCTTTGGTATACCTCAGGTCTCTCACATAAATAGTTTCTTTGCGGTGTTGCCAGAGATAGATATCTTATTTAATCCTCAGAGGAAATTATGTGAGAAGTTAGTCAGCTCACAACAGACAGCATATGAAAGACATATTGCAACAATATTAACACTAACACATATTTAAAGGCCGGGGAGACTTTAAATTCGCTCAAGCAAACTTAGTCAATTCAGTGGTGACTCATTGAAAGAAAAGTTTAACTTGTTTTAAGGAAATTGATTTATTAGTTAGTTAATAGGTAAAAAAGTTGAAAAGATACATGTGGACCTCATGTGGCAATTGGAAGGCAAGTGTCCACAAACAGTTAGTGTGGAAGAACAAAAACATGAAGACTAGCTTTCAGCTTTATTCCTGCTGAACTAATTGGATGGCATAATTTAGACCAGTCTTTCTGACAAATACTTGAATTTTAATCAGGCTGAGGGGTGGAGGTGGGTTGTACAAGCAGAAAGTGAAATTACAGCCTACAACGGCGTGATCGGCTCAGCGTCATCAGTCAGCTGATTGGTTAGATGTTAGAAAAAACAAAACCTACATACTCTATGGAGTACACATGATTCGCTAATTCACTTTGCATTTGTTGAGAACTTCTGAGGACTTATGTTTGACCCATCCCCTTCACATTCCTTAATGATATTTCTGCAGACTACATCCACAACGTTGCTCTGCCGGTGCAGTTGCAGTGTGAGGCCACTGGGAGCAGCAGCAGTGAACACGGATCTGTGAGCCCAGACTGTGACTCCAAACATGATGTTTTCTTCCAGAAGAAGAAAAGCTCAGGCTCTGAGAACCTGCTCAAACCCCCCAATTCTAACTATTTGAGGTGTGTATATGTGAGCTGATAATGAGTTCGTGCATGTGAACTTGCTTTGTCTCAGCTGCTGCTGCTTTGTTGACGGTGCTTTAAAAATTTCTTTAAAAAGAATCTTTACTGACTCCAACACTGATGCAAACCTGGCAAAATTCAAGTTGGACAGGAACAGAATGCTTTTTCTGAATGTTACAGATACTCTGGCAATAGTAAAACTATGTACAGCTTTACTGCAGACAAAATCTCAGTGGGATAGTGCAAATGATGTGAAAAGACATGAAAGTGCAAGTGTGTGTTTGCGTATGTGTGTGTGTCCAGATGGCTGGTGGCCTTATTGTGCTCACAGTGCGCTCTACTGCCCTTTACAACACCGATATAATGAGCTCTGATAATTTTACGATCTTCAGCAAGCAGACACACACACACACACACCCGTCTGTACAGACCACCGTGTGCACACACACACGTGCACGTTCCTGTTTGCCCTGACTCATGCTGTCTCTGCACTTTCCTGGGCACACATAGTAGCCAGGAGAGGCTTGTATCTGTAAATAAACTGAACAGGGCAATGCATTGTAAATCAGTCTTATTTTATATAGCAGTGAGATCACCCTGTGTGTGTGTGTGTGTGTGTGTGTGTGTGCGTATTTATTGCAGTGTTCCAGATGAGGGTTCGGTTTCGGAGGACCGCAGTGCCCCCCCCTCCCCTGAGGACAGGGACAGCGGTCTGTTCCTGCTGAAGAAGGACAGTGAGAGACGGGCCATTCTGTTTAAGGTCCTCAATGAAGACCAGGAAAAGGTCATCTCCAACCTCAAGGAGAACCACATCCAGGTGTGTGTTTGTTTGTTTGTGATAAATTCCAACGATGTGACCGCTCCTGTCCATGGCAGGGGCCAAAATTAATAATTAATCAAACAGATCTGTAAAATAGTCTTCCTACTATGCATAAAATTGGTGAAGTTCTGACTTGAGACATAAGACAATGACATTACACCACTCTCAGATTCACTACAATGCTGACTGTATAGGACTGTACAGAAAGCTCGCAGTGACTGGCTACGAGCCATACTAGATCTATGCACAAAAAATTTCAAATACGCATATCCTTTTATTGGAGAAGTTTCAACACTACTTGTACTGGGTTAACATTTAAAATTTTGCTTTCTGATGTGTATGCCATGTAACAGAGAAGTATTCTGAAGGTGTAAACCCATTCGGTTACATAAATCTGACCTGAATATTTGCCACTAATAGACTTTACATTGGAACATTTATTTTTATGTGCTCCATAAGCTCTTGTAAATGTGTATGTGTGTGCATATACGTGTTTATGTGTATCTCCAGGGCAGCGAAGAGCTCCAGCTGTCCGTTGAACACATTAAACAGATCATCTGCATCCTTCGAGACTTCATCCATTCCCCAGAAAGGCGTGTTATGGCGGCCACCATCTCCAAGCTCAAGCTGGACCTGGATTTTGACTCCACCTCCATCAACCAGATACAGCTGGTGCTCTTTGGCTTCCAAGACTCGGTCAGTGGGCACACACACATACAGACACAACTGGAAATTCTCTTACAGAGTGTATGCAAGGAAAATCCCCATGAAAAGATCTTGTTGTTTTGCGACACATAACTAATGTAACAGTATTTGCAGAACTGGTTGCTGTTTTCAGATGAGCAAAAAGCAAAGAAAAAGATTGTATATCGCACGTGTAAATTATTGGTCGCTGATAGCATTCGCTGATATTCAAATATGTAATTAAAATTGTTAGATATCCAATATTTACTGGCATAAAGAAAATATGAGTAAAATTTGTGAAATGAACTTGGCTTACAGAAATAATGTAAGGCTGATATGAACTTGCAGAAACCCCAAGAAATTAATCATTAATACTAATGTAAATATGAATTTTCTGATTTGGTTCAGTTCCCTTCGAACAGTGGAAAAATTGTCTTCCAGCTTTATTTATTTATTTATTTGTTTTTGACGTTTTAGATTTCACTCTGTCATTGATTTTATATTATTTCCTTGATTTGCAATTACACACAATTTAGCTAATTTGATTTTAATTATTAATTTTAAATTTATTGTAATAAATATGTAATTTCAGGTCAGTATTAAGAGAATCATCTTTGGTACTTGTTTCCTTGTGTGTGATGTTTTTAAGGTAAACAAAGTCCTCAGGAACCATCACATTAAACCCCATTGGATGTTTGCTATGGATAACATCATTCGTCGAGCTGTGCAGGCTGCCATCACCATCCTCATACCAGGTAGGTGGATTTATCCTGGCCTGTGTGTTTACTGCCACCTAGTGGACAAAAGCCTACATTTTTGGATCTCACAATTAATTGCCCTCAATCTGTATGTTTGTACAGAAACATTCAGCATGTATTAAAACTCTTAACAGTATTCAGAGTTGAAAATATGTGTCACAGGTTTGACCATCAAAATTTCACCCCACAGAGCTGCAGACCCACTTCGGCCCAGCATCAGAGTGTGAGGGAGCAGAGAAGGAAGACGAAGTGGATGAAGAGGAAGCAGAGTTCGGTCCTGTTTTACCGCAGCACGCTGACGAATCCGGGACGACGGCTGACCCCACCCACTCTGTGGTCACCGCACTAAACTCTGCCCACTCCCAGGAGCACCAGCGTTCGCATCATCAACTGAATGCACAGCTGGGGCGGCTCAAACAGGAGACCAACAGGTATGTGCAAACACACACATAAAGCAGCACTTTAATTAGTGAGGGAGTGCCAATCAAAGATTTTATTGCATACTTTCCAGCATGCAGACGCACATACATGATGGGTGATGATGAAATTCTACTCAGTATCACTACGTGACAGGAAGTGGAAGAGAATGTGCACCTGCAGCATGGAGACTCTGACTGTGCGAACACACACACCCAAGCACGTCACAAAATAGTTTCAGAGCTTCCTGTGACTTTATTGTGTCTATCTCAACTGCCATGTAGCCCAGCCCTCCATGATTGCTATAACAGATGCTGCTGTGGTGTCCCCTGCAGGCTTCTGGAGGAACTGCTGCAAAAGGAGAAGGAGTACCAGCAGGTCCTGAAGACAACACTCCAGCAGAGAGCACATGACCTGGAGCTGGTCAAAGTCAGGCACAGGCCGCCAGGTAAACGCTGTTCAATCAAATGATCGGTTGTTCTTCTCTTTGTGCTTCCCCTAACTTTTTTTTTTTTTTTTTCACAGACATCACACCTCCCTCCATCTTCCACATCCCAGCAGACCATGAACCGGACAAGCAGCTCACTGATTGGCTGAAAGAGCAGGGGGCAGACGCTGACACTATAGATAAGGTTGAGTATCTGTTGGACATCTGTGTCTAACTTCCTCTTTTTCTTCTTCTATGTCTGCTGGCACCACCAGAACTCATTATGTTATGTGTGGTTTTAAACCAGTGCCTGTGTGTTGTATTCTAGTTTGTGCTGGAGGAATACACACTGACTGACATTCTGAATGACGTTACCAAAGACGACCTCCGCTATCTCCGTCTACGGTATTTACTCTCTCATATCTGTGAATCCTGTCACAACAAAGTTTGACAGACAGACACAACAAGTCAAGCTACTCTTGGCAGCTGACAAATTCTGTTTAAAAAGTATCAATAAGAAATAGTAAAAGCTTCGTGGGTTATCATTATTAGGTAGTATTCTTGACAATTTTTTTTTGTGTACATATTTATCTCACCGCAACGTCTGCAGGTGTTTGAGCTATCTGCGTTTAATGTAGGAGACCTTCATTTGCAACGCTGCAGACTTGCAAAGGTTTGTAAAAGAGTCCGGAGCCTAAGAGAAGACGCCAAAACATGCTAACTCTACAGACGTGGCAGTCTGCTGATCAAAACTGATGATCACTTACGTCCTCAATTTCCTCGTGAGAATTTTGTATTGGTCTGAAATGTTTGTGACGTCAAGATATCTTAGCTGAAGCAGGTCTTTCTGTCAAACTCCATAAAAGAAACTGATGCCATCTTACATCAGTTTTATCACGATTAACGCTTCTCTCCCTCAGGGGTGGAGTCCTGTGCCGCATTTGGCGGGCCATCCAGCGGCACCGAGAGCGGCTGAGGGGCAGTGAACTTTCAGAAGCTGATGCATGATGGAACACAACTATGGAGGACTTTAGGTTTGCGGAAACACGCACACATGTGCACACTACCAGAGCTGCATGGTCATTTCTTCTTTCATTCTCTTCACAGTGCCTTTTCATGTTTGTAGTCTCTGCGTTTGTGCCAGACTCACTGCATCTCCATACAGTGTCACACTTGACCAGACCAAAGTGCTTTAGTGCAGGCACTAATTTATGCCTCTGTATGTGCATTGCAGTGTCCATAAAACTTGTTCAGTTCTGTTCAGTGTTGTCCATTCAGATTCTCAGTATATTTTACACAGCCATAATTTTGTCAAAATATGGTTGCTTTGCTTCAGTGTTACTACTCCTTGAATTTGAACATCCATGTATCACCAGTCATACATAATGTACACAAATATTATTCAGTCAAAATATGCAAAACCACATGTACGGTCTACAAGACCTCGTGACTGATCAGTCAGTCTGCATTTCTGGGGCTGTAATTATTTCCTGACTGTACAGTGATGATCTTCCATGTACAACTAGAGATCTGTTATATGTCTTTTTGAATACAAACTTAAGCTAAAAGCCTAATAATGCCTTAAATTCATAAATAACATGAGCACACTGTAGCCACATTAAGATAATTTATTGAAACATGCACGCAAATCATGACTGCCACCACATCACTGCCTTTACATTTGTACGCAATTTATTTGTTAGTTGTGTAAGATTTCCTTTAAACTCTGAGGTAGCTTCTCGCTTCTGTGTGTACCTGTGATTAAATGTTGTTGTTTTTTATAGTTCCAACTATTATGTGTTGCTTGTATGTTTCCTGATCGCTTTACAACTGCAATAAACCTTGAAATAATGAAACTATGTCCCACTTGGCTTTGTGTCAAATCTTAGTCGTCAGGTATTTTCACACACTTGTGTACACACATGAAAGACAAATGATTTTCTGACAGGTACTGACATATACCTGTAGAGACATTTTCACACTTTTAAAATAGTGTTAAAGACAATACACACACCTTCAGATAGTCTCGCCAAGATATTGAAGTGATAGTGTAACCTTAGACTATAGAATGTTACTGGTAGTTTACACAAATTTCAAGTTGCTGCTGTTCTGTTCTATTCCGCATTAATTTCTGTTATCTTTCTATCTGTTGTCCTTTTGCCATTTACCTGCCTGAAACCAGTTTGCCTGCCTGTGTATGACTTTCTACCTGACTGTTATTTCCTCTCTCATTTTTTTCGCTTTTATTACCTCGTCTGACTGCCAGTTGAGATTGCAAGCCTGCTTTTGATCACAGAGCTGAGTGAACTTTCTGTTGGGTCAAACCACTGAGTCCATTCTCACCTGGTATTCTGACAGCTGAGGATACACCTGTCTGACCCAATCTGTTGTCCGTCTTTATATGCAATCAATGGTGAGCAAGAACTGGCTGCGTTATTTTATAGTTCAAAAAGTTTACTTCCAGTGTTTGCTCGACATTCATTCAGGTGCACTTGGATCACCGACACAGATAGATGAAATGGGAAACTGAACATTGTAATCTACATAACAAAACAAAAAAGGCCATAAGAAGTAGGAATGATCAGACAGCCAAGTAAGAACAACATTAATGCATCAACCACTTCTAAAAAAAAATTTAACTTAATTGTTTTGAATTCTCATACATATTTTACACTTTGCTGAGTCATTTTAATATTGCTTTATTTAGAAAAGCAGAAGATATTCCTTTATATACTCTCATACCTGCAACTTCTTCAAGAGGCTCTTCAGAGTGTGCTAGAGAAATGGAAAGTAGAGATTAATTCTGAGCAAGTAAGTCAAGCTACTTCACACAGCAGGCTCACATTTACCCACCCAACAGGTTTATTTCTTCATTCCAGATTGACAAGGAAAGTGTCGAAAAGACATGTACACTTGTGCTTCATTGTCTGAAAGTCATTGAAGACACAGGAATTTTATTCAAGGAAATAAAGTCCATCAGGTGAGATGAACTCGCTCCTCTTATCTGCAACTTTAAAAAGTCATCATCGTATTGTTCAGCATCAGGTTGGAAAGAACCTTCCGTATCTGTGTGCATTCTTTCACTTTACATTTGGCTGAAAGATTTTCTTCCGTGTTTGTGTGCACCGGCGTAATTAATAGACAGGAAAATGACCGAAACACAAGCGGTAACCCCCCAATGAACAACAGGACTTCAGCAGAAAAGAAAAAAAAAAAAACCCATGAAGTTAATGATCTAACGAACATAGGGGAAAAACTGTTTTTGCGAATTGTAACAGAAAGTTACACATGGACATTGAGTAAAAACTTCAAAAACTTGAAAAGAAGAATTAGAAGCAATAAAGATAGCATTTACTATTGTGCAGTAAAACAAGATGTACAGTTTTGGCACATGAGTTGAAGGTTTTAGAAAATATGCTACACTACAAGCTTGTTTGTTCTTTTGAAACAAAAAGTTCAATATCACTTTCATATCTGTCAGGTCAAGAGGAGGCTACCTCATAGCCCATTAGCTTAGGCTGACTCTGTCCAAAGGTATCGAGCTACCACCTCTGAATCTTATCGTATCTCATATGTTTTTGCACAATTAATATGCACTTTATAACTCATTTTTTGGGTAGTAATCTTTTTACATCTGCTTGTACTGATGGTTCAAGTCTCCCGTTTTAATACACACAGTCAATCAGGCTGACCTCCTTTCTTTGCACTCTACTGTACTTTATGTATCATTTAGTATGTGTTTAGTCTATGTTTTCTACTAACAGTTAGGCCTTGTTTGTTTGTTTACTTTTTGACTAACCTACACTGCTGTAATGTGCTACTGGATGCTTGAATTTCCCTCAGGATCAATAAAGTATCTATCTATCTATTAAGATATTATTTTTTTATCTTTTATTTTTATCTATATATATATAATAAACCTACATCATCTTCATTTCAATGTTCAATTTTCACCTTCAGAAGTGTGCGTGGTGTCTTTATCTGTAAAGAACCTGCCTTTATTTCCTTATGTTCTTAGTACTTGACTGTGTTGGGACACTTCTGTCATAGCTATATCTTTTCACTGGACAGAGGATTTTAGCTGTCTGACTTCTGCATCTTAAATTACACAGAGAAACAAGCTGAGGCAACTTCCTCTTGTCTTGTCCTTGCCTTGTTCTCACATCCTACACTGATTTTTAACATGAAACTGCTCAGGCCACAACACTATTACATATTTAACTATACTGACCCAGCTCAATATTCTATGCATTAGTGGAAAATGCAGGTTGAAATGCCAGGCAATAGTGCAAAGGCCTACATCTTGTGCCAGAATTAGTAATTCAGTTTAAAACTATCCAGGGTGCACTAGTCAAAGGTTGTACAGCTTCCTTGTGTTTTTTGTCACTTCTTCCCTCCTGATCTTTCTGGTTTTGCCAAGGTGTGTTACTGCTTGATTGCTCAATCATGTGCACCTGGCCTGGGAAGGAAGTGCTTATAAAAACTCTTTTGCCAGCATCAGAAGGCCTTCTGGGGTAGGGACTGTTGGTCTTTGTACCTCTCAGCCTGGGCTTTGTTACCATTGTTGTGTTTTGGCTTAGTATCTTTTTGGGTGCTTCACTCCCAACGCTTACACTAACTAGCTGTTAAATGACATGTTGTGTTTGAAAGATAGACTCACTTTTCATGTCATGTTATCACTTAAGTACAATTGAGAACAAAGAGAGATAGACATAAAGGACTAATAGAATGAGGGCAAATTATGAAATTACTTAATATAAAAATATTTTGGATGTAAGTGAACTTTGGCAGGTAAAAGGGGGAAGTGGTGATGGGAAATTAGAAACATAACCTGGGAAGTGGGTCAACCTGAAAGAAAGCTAAGCACATGGAGGAAAACAAAAATACAAAGGACATAGCATGATATTACTGCCACTGCACTGTCTCTTCTCTTTTTACAATAGATTTGACATCACAGACTTCACAGAAAGCCATACAGCAGCTATCTGATATTCAGATCAAACCATTTTTGAAATGCAACTTTCAGGACTTCAGATTACGTCTTGAGGCTTGCTGTCAGTTTATGGTTCATGTTGCATGTTGTCTTCTGTTGTTTTACATTGGTCTTTCTGTATTTTGGTTGGACAAAATACTTAGAAATTTTCAGGCTAGTATTTGCTACTCAATACCTCTTTAAGGTATTGACTGAAACAATGCAGTAGAATCAAAATTCTCCAGTCAATTGATATCTGCATTTGATCCTTTTTGTACCCAAATCTAGTAAAAAAAAAAAAAAAAAAAAAAAAGTCTTGTTGTGTGTTATAGTGAAGTCAGGCTCAGTGTTTGAAAGAGTTGGTAGTTCAGTGAGCTTAGGTATCTGATGAATTATTCTGTTGGTATCTGTATCACTGTATCACTTTAAGGATAGTAGTACTGGCACTGGTATTGTAATTTAATGAAATGATACCCTGCCTTAATTGTTGTGAGTGATATGAAGTACCGTGTGACTCAATTATCCTGCAAGATAAATTTTTTCAAAAAGATTCAAGCTTCAGTTACAATTACCGCCTTGCACTTTATATCCATATCCGTCAAAACTCATATATAAAAGTTGTCGAATAAGTGTTCATATGACTTTTAAGGAATTAAAATGGAGTTAAGTGTCATTTTGGAAAAGTGAAAGTTATAACTATTGCCATATGATCCCAGTGAATAATTTCCAGTGAGAGACATGCTGTCTTTACAGAGCTTCTTCACAAGGTGCAACAAGTCACCTGAAGCACTTCCATATTATGAGACCCGGTGTCAGGGTAGTCAGACAGTACATATGACACTGGCCCAAGGCAGAGTGGGGACCCATGAATGGATGACACCTGAAAGGGACCAAGAACAACAACCTACTTACGAGCCTATATCACTGACAACGCAATTTATATGCATTTACATGATAAAAAAAAAAATATTGTTATAATTTTAATGCATCTGATACTTCACTCCCTGCTGTTATTAAAATGGTGCGGTCAAGACACGCTAGTCCTTCAAAAATGCAAAACACACGTGCTACTAATGTAAAGCGAATGACTAAATGAAAATACCTTTCCAAAATTGTGGAACTTAACAAAGAAAGGCCAGGGTTTAGAGAGAACAAGAAAAGAAAAGGAGCAGCAGAAGCAGTGCAACATTAGCCTTACCATTAGCCTCGGTCTTAAGCAGCTAAATGTTACGTTAGTTAGTGCTAGGCAGTGCAGTGTATCCCTGATGGGAAAACACTAAAGTGACAGAACAACAATAAGCTGAGAGGAGCTAAAAAGCTCTATGGTGCTGTGGGGAACTGCAGAATCTTACTTGGTTTCTGAATATAAGAATATATATATATATTAATATAAGAATACTGATTAGTGCAGCTTTAATGAGTTTTTAAATCAAGCCTTTAAGTGTTTTTACTTTCATGCTGTCTTCATGTGTAATGTGACCTACGTAAGTATAAGAGCAGCTCACAACATAATTATGCAAACTTCCTTTAAAGAAAAGATTACAAGGCCATTGCAAAAGATCAGGTTACCTGTTGAATGAAAACCTTGAGTCTAAACTTTAATTTTTGTATTGTTCAAAACGTACGAGGGCAACTGAGGAAATGCTTTACACCTGCTGCTCTACAGCACTATAATCTGTCTGATATGGAAACAAGGATGCTCACATAGCATTGTAAACAAAAGTTCACATTCCTGGACAACCGCACACTGACATTCTGTTACTCTACTATTTTAAGCATGGGCTATTTTTAGCTCCTCGCAGCTGCGGTTTAAAAATAGATTTCAAACTCTGACCATCAATGAAGTTCTCCAAAGTTTATACATATTTTACTTCTTGTTCATTCTGATTGAATCTGTAGCAGAAAGATGACATTAGTGAATCCTCCAGGCTAATGTTTACTATACTATATGTGCAGCTGTTTTGCACATATAGTAGATGAGACGATCAACACAGGAAAACGTGCTGTAACATTCATGGGCCCATGAAACCAAGCTAGCCAAGAAACACAACATAATGCAATCCAGAACTACTTATTCACAACGTAATGTGCAATCATTTTGGTGTTGGTCATTGAAACAATCACTGACTGCCTGCCTGAATCATGCAGGTCAAACAAAGGAGAGCCAGCAGTACAATAGAAAGAAACTGTCTTTCACCGGAAATTAGAAGTGTCCAGCCTTGCTAAAGGTGCTACAGGATTTTGTGTCAAAGTGAAAAAAAAAACAACTCTGGATATGGTATTCACTTCCTGGAATAGAAATGTTGGAGGAATATTTTTTGGAGTATTAAATTACCTTACACCACAGTTCCTCTCCCTTAAAACTGACTACTTTTTTCCACACTATAGCAGGGATGACAAGATTTACTGTTCTTTTACGCAGTCCCAATTATTTCAACTTATCAAATAAAGCCAATCATTGCACACAAGGCAATTTTTCAGTTGCTAATCATTAACTACTAGCTGACTTTAATTTGTCAGCAAAGAAAACTTGATTAAGATCAAAAGGAATTTTTCCAGCATTGTTTAATTCACAGCTAAGTAATCTTGAAACATCAGATTGAAACTCTTACGTCAAAGCTTTTATTTATCTTTGATAAGCCAAAATGAAAACTGCAGTGATTAAAACAAGTTAAAGGCATAATATGTAAAATTTCTGCATTAACATGTCAAAAAACAACTCAGACCTTGTTTTATATTTTGCTGCGTTGTGAATGTAAAACATTACCTTGTCACTGAACATTTCTCTTTGAGTCATGTCAGACAGATTTTCATCAGCAACGGTAGTTGTTTACCAATGATAACAACACTTCCTATGACCTCAGGCCACTTTACTTGATCATCAGTCATATCTTTTGTTGTCATTGTTTTTGTTCAGACATCCGGAGCAGAAAAAAATTCATCCTGTGTGTTTAAGCATCTTTCCTTTATGCAGTTTTATTTGGTTAATGTTCTAACTCAGCGACACTTGAAGTTAATTGAAGTGATAATTTATTTTAAATGATTTAATACTGAGTGAAGTATTTAAACCCCAAACTCCTGTGGATGCAACTTTCAAGCAAATTCAACTCCAGGTGAGCTGAACATTATATGACTTTTGAGTCATGTTTTTGTGACTTTAAGAATACAAAGACAATATTCACCCACCTTCCCTTCAACTATTTTTTTGGTCACCACAAACTTCTTGAGTGAAATGCCTGACTTTTTTGCTGCTAAAAAGTAAACAGTGATCACTCAGTACCTTTGTCTGTCTGCTGTAAATCGGTTTATGAGAGCTGCATTTGCTGCATGAAAAAATAACATGTGACCAAAGCTACTAAAGGACCTTTAAAAGGGCAAATAAAAAAATGCAGAGCTGAGTGATAATTTATATATTTTTCGGAATGCCCACTTTGACATTACACGTGGTCGTATAATATAAGATTACTGATTAGTGCAGCTTAAATGAGTTTTTAATATAAGCATTAAAGTGTTTTTATTTTTATGCTGTCTTCATGTGTAACATGACCTGCAGTATACAAGCAGCTCAAAAGCTAATCTTGCAAATTTCCTTTAATGATAAGATTACAAGGCCATTGCAAAAGATCAGATTACCTGTTGAATGACAACCTTGAGTGTTTAAAGTGTGAGCTGGTCAGGAACAAATAAAAATTGGCTTGTTTTAAAAAAGTTATTCATTCCCTCAACCCACAGAAGTGCATGGAAACCTCAAAATGTCATAAAACCATGAAAACATAAAACCCACGAGTGCAATGGAGGAAATGCTTTACACCTGCCGCTCTACAGCACTATAATCTCTCTGATATGGAAACAAGGACGCTCACATAACATTATCAACAAAAGTTCACATTCCTGGACAGCCCCACAATGACGTCCTGTTACTATTTTAAGCATGGGCTATTTTTAGCTCCTCACAGCTCTGGTTTAAAAATAGATTTCAACCTCTGACTATCAATGAAGTTCTCCAAATTTTATACATATTTTACTTCTTGTTCATTCTGATTGAATCTGTAGCAGAAAGATGACATCAATGAATCCTCCAGGTTAATGGAAACATGCATGCATGTATGCAAGATAAATCAAGTATACTTGGAGTGCATATTTAATTCAAATTTAGAAAACTTATTGGAATATATGAACTTTCACGCACAGGGGCACCAGGAGATGGGTGGGAGGGGGGTCATTGTGCCCCCTGCTTCATGCCTGAGTCCTCCAGTGGTTCAAAGCAGAGATATTTTTTAAAAAGGCTGAAGTTACCTTTTCTGACGTCACAATAAAATCTAGAAAATCTCCCTCATGATAAAAACTGGCCCACGGTATCTCATTCAAGTCATACTAAAGTGCAGTTAAACAAGTACTACAAACTAGTTTCAATGCAGTTAATGTGGTGCCTTCAGGGTGCCCACTTTGCCTTATGGTAATTCAATCTCGGTAAGCATCAGTTTAAGCATCTGTATGCCAAAAGTGCTAAATTTGAGGCGAAATTGGTTCTAAGGTGTAAGCTGTTGGATATAATTGCATTTCATTTTAGTGCAGTTCTATAATTCAACATATGGTTGAAATCATAATTATCATAATAAGCGTTTTAAAGAAGGTCTATGATGCTCTACATGACAAGTGGATCGTCACTTAAAAAACATGCATTAGATGATGAATGACGATGCTCAACTCCTGAAACACCAAGTGGAGCACCACTTTACGCAGCAGCAAATGAAAATAAAGTAACGATGAGGGACCCAAGGGACTTTCTACTCAACAAATATTTTTACCTTTACCTTTCCCATATCTAATCATGCATTGCTGTGTGAGCTCCTGAGATAAGCTACCTCAGTTCAACATTCTTATCCTTTCTCATAAGATTCACATGTGGAGTGGTAATTCCTGCAGTCCTTTGTGTCATTGTTTTATCAAAACCGTGTTAAAGTCTTCACTACTTTGAAGTTAAGGTCACCTGATCCTAAAATCCTCACATATAGTCTATTTTTGTGTTAAATGAGTCTTGGGGAAAAGACACACATAGCTAACTCACCTACACACAAATGAATGATGAAATTCCTTTCCCATGGCATCAGGAATGGAAGTTACTGATTAACTTGTAAGGGGATTAACGTTCATTTGGATAAATCTTTATAGCCATGTGAGGAACCTCAGATCAACGTAGAAAAGGCCGACAGTTGATGAGGTGAAAAGGCACAGCTATATAACACACGTGTAAGTCATGAAAACTAAGCAATAAACTATAAGAAGCTAAAAAGATGCAAAGCTTTGTTATTTCCTATTTCACAGTATGGATGTTGATTGATTCTTAATCAGTCAAGATAGTCAGCAATGCTCTACTGGCCACATGCAGTGCGTTACTGTTTTTGGGCACATTCAGTCTTAACTCATCAAGTCGAGCCTCAGCTAATAAGTATAACATTTCATCATCTCATTTCCTCACTCCCTTTTCTGGCTCAGTTCCATGGCGTTGCGCAATCAGGGGAAAACCCAAAAAGGCTACTACTTAAGGAGTGAGTGCCATGAATGCTTGCACTCACTTTACGCCAGTCAAACCTGCTACAGCTACAACCATGGCAAGAGGCAAAGTCTGTCTCCTGGCAGCTCTGTGCTCCCTTCTCATCCTCTCCACCTTTATTGGCAGCACACAGTCAGGTGAGTCCTTCATATACCACTTTGGTCAAATGTAGATGCATTTAGGAAAGGATAAAAGGAGGAAAAATTCTCTGTCTGACTGTCTTTTCTTTATTTGTTGAGACAAATCTTCTGCAAAGCTACAACAAACTGGCCATACGTAGAATTAATATTACATGGTTTCACATTTTAATCTGGGTTAAAAAGCAACAAAATGAAGCTGTAGTGTCAATATGTTCTGTCTGAATGATGTGCTTGCGGCATCTAAATGAGGAGGTTGTCCACGCTGTCTTTGCAGCGAGCTGCTGCCTGAGGTACACCAGACGTCAGCTGCCGTGCAGACGGCTGCTGGGCTACACCATCCAGACCATCAACACTTCCTGCGACATCAATGCCATTATGTGAGTTCACAGTTAAATCTCATTTCAGGGTGTGGTGCTGCAGGTCAAGATATAAATTATGATGTTTGAAATTCTATATGTACAGGAGCACAGAAAACAAGTAAAAAACATAGAAACTAGTCAGGTGTGTGATATGTACAACTGTGGTCTAAAAAATTAAACAAACATAATTTATAGACAATGATGTGCAGTACAGAAAATAAGAATTGCTACAGTGTAAACTCTCATTTGAAACCCTGCAATTGTTTGTTAATCAACAGTTAATCGGCTATCAAAATAGTTGGTAATTAATTTTCTTTAAATAGGTGAATCAATTAATTGACTAACTGTTATGGCTCTATTGAGAATATATGATAAAAAGATGAAGTAGTACATGAATAAAAATAAAAGTCAGTGTTAATGTGCAAAGGGCGGTGCAGTCTTACTTACAACTTGACCACCCACAAAATAAACCTGAAAATAGAAACGTAGCTGTTCAGTTTAATAATAAAAGTGAAAAAAAAATAAATAATAAAAATCGAAAATAGGCCAAAACAAGAGATTCCTCTTTTTTGATAAATTCTTTATACTGCACACAAAAAAGTGTGCCTTCAAGGTATTTAGTATTTGAATTTGGACAAAATGCTCCTTGATTGAAATAAAAGCAAATAAATCCCAATTCCTAGAGGTCACTCACACATCAGGAAAACAGACACTAGGTATGACTTGAGCATGAGTGCATGAGCTCGAGTGTCTAAAATTCGCAACTTTGGTTATAATAACCATAAAAGTTAAAGTATGACCCAAAGTGCAGCAGGGCTTGCTGATAGCAGCTCTTGTGGACAGGGTCACTCTGTGTGAGGTGACACTGTTGTAAATATTTACAAGAGACACTGAGGTTAATACCCAAGCTGATGCACTGGAATGCGACCACAGGGAAGGAAACGATCTCTTCAGTGTAATGAGTATCGCAGTGTGTGATCATCTCTTTCATGTTTCCTAAATTTCACAGCTTCCACATTCCAGGAAGGTTTGTGTGTGCCGATCCTTCAGTCAGCTGGACCCGCAGAGGGATGTTGTGTTTGGAGTGAGTATACTCATGTGTCCGCAGTGTGTTTTTCTCTGCGTTATATTAATTTGGTACAAGAACCAAATACTGAACCAAGCTTTTGTTGTGTTTTCACTTTGCTTTGCAGGGAAAGGAGGAGGAAGAACACTCAGATAATCAAAGAAGTAATCCAAGGCAACACCACGTCATCATAAACTCTGTACAGCAGCCAACGTCTGCAGCGCATGACTCTTATTTTTGAACATTTGTGCACTTAGGAACCAAGAATTTGCCACTGACTGTTGTCGTAACACCATATGTTATGACTATTCCACACAAAATACTTTAAAAAGGACTATCGATGTAATTTTTGTAATTTATTTTCTCATATTTGTTCTGTTCTATGAACATGAAAGTGTAGTATTCTTAATACATAGTAAACATTTAGCTGTGACTACAGTGCGTATACAAAATTAAAAAAGAACACTGATTTTAAAAATTAAAGCAAATTTTTTTATACATTTTGTGTTGATGTTTACCAGGTCTGAACCTCTAAGGTCAAAGAGATGAAGTATGACTCACTGTGTTTTCAGAAAAGTGGAAAGGTTTGATTCTAACCGATATTCTTCTATCCGACTATTAGCAGGATAGTTCTCCCTTGTGAGCCGGGTCCTGCTCAAGGTTTCTTCCTGTTAAAAGAGAGTTTTTCTTTGCAACTGTCTGCTTGCTCAGGGGTTCAGGCTCTGGGTTTCTGTAAAACACCTAGAGACAATTTTGATTGTATAAGGTGCTATATAAATAAATTGAAATTGAAATAAAATTGAATTGAATTAATTTATTAAGACAGAAGCTTAAGCATACATGTATCAGTAAAAATGGGTTTCACTGCATTCACTGTGTCCTCACAGGTCAATTCATAACATTTCATAATGATATAACAATGCAACTTTTTCAATCATGACAAAAAAAACAAACAAAAAAAAAAACAAAAAAACAAGTTGCATCATATCTTGCAGCAATTAGCCAGTGAGACATAAATAAAATAAAGCATGAGCACTTCAGGATATGAAGTCAAAAACAGGGTAGCTATGGAAAAAAAAACAAAAAAAAAACAAAACACAGCCACACAAAAGAGAATATTTTCTGGCTGATAATGAACAATTTTCATTTATGTAAATATATATATATATATAAAACATATAACTTCCACTCTGAAATGCATATCACATAATAAGAGCGGCTAATCTAATCATAGACGCTGGCCAGAAAGGGCAGTCTGAAATTCAGGAAAATGTTCAATACATGGGCTGCAGACCTCACACAGAGATATGTTCTTTCCATTACCCTCTGTCCACCTCAGTGAGGAGTAACCTGTCCTCACAAAAATCCTCTTTGCTCCTCAGAGCCTGGCGGAGTTTCTCCCAGAACAGGCTGGGGTTCTTCTCAGCCTGCAGCCAGCTCAGGTAAGTCTGGCTCTTCAGCAGCTTCCTCATGCGGTAGTAAGGAGACAGCTGTGAGGTAGGAATCTCCTCCAGAAACACCAGGATCAACACGTCCTTCTGTTCATCAAAGAGACGGAAACTAGACCGAGGAGAGAGAAAGATGGATGAGGAAGAAGATAACACAGCTCATCACATCCAGACCTTTAGTTAGTAAATTGGTATACTGCCAGCTCAGAGATGTTTGAAGTCAGCTGACACATTACCTGGCCACCTGGATCTCTCTGGAGCACCACTCACTCTCAAGGTATCTGTGACTGATCACACAGATGGTCTTCCTGCTTCCATAGATGGCATCTGTAATGTTGTCTATGATGGGTTTGCCTGAGGAAGAGGAAAGTCAAAGAAAGAGGTCAATAAATTGTATCAGAATGTATATTTGCCTACTTAGTTCCTTTGATAGTGCAGGAACCACAGTATTACAGCAACACCTTGTGGAGCATAGATGATGGTACAAAAACTGTTATGGTTTATGCACATGTATGCACCTCAATATATCAATTGCCAGTTTACAGATTTGCACATTCGCCATATACATAATATATATAATTATTAATATATAACTTCCATTTTTTTTCAATCAGTGGACTCAGATGGAAGATACGCCATTTATGGATGAAGATATTTGAAAGGGTATTAACCTTAATACACAACAAAGTTTCCTTCCATATGAACATATTAGACAAGGTAAAGTTGAAGAATACTGTGTCCATTTTTTTCTACATCAGGACTCTAAAGTTGTCACTTGTTTGGACTAACGACTGGATGTATTGCCATGAAGGCAAAGCAAATGTTAACCTCAAGAGGGCACTAGAGGAAAAGTCAGGGATCCACAGTCACCAGGATACACTGTTTGGGAATTATAAAAATATGTATAAAATTCATTGCTAATTCATGCTGACGTTGACAGAGATTACAATCCAAAGAGCAAATTCACTTGTTAAAAAAAGTCTAAAAACTTCAGTAGAATCCATTTTGAAATAAATCTTCCACATTAAAGCTAAGCTGAAGCAAATTAAGTTTAACGTCAGATGCAAAAGGCCTACCTGGCTGGAAGTCTCGATGGTGCAGACATAGCCTCCAGCCCTGCTCTCCTTCCAATTTTGGCAGCAGCTCTCTCATGACCCATGGCTCATCATGGGTGTTATAGGAGACAAAGGCATCATACTGATGAGGAATTTGCCTGTTTTTATTCTTTGTATCAAAGAGCAAAGCCAAAAAGAAGTAGTAGGCGTAAGCCAGCTGCCACCGCAGGAAATGGTAGGTGAATGACACCACCATAAAAAGGAGGATCATACATGTGGTGGAGATAAAGCAGATGAAGTCTGTGCTCACAGAGCAGGACTGGATGTCAAAGTCCAACAATTTCATTTGGTTTAGGTCTGGAGGATAGTTGCACTGAAAGTTATAGGCATCAAAAACTTGCGTTTGGGTGTTGTTTCGTATCCACTGGATGAGCCAGGCATTATCACAGTCACAGGTGAAACTATTGCCTTGAAGATCCACATAACCAAGAGCTGGTAGGGACTTCATTATGTCCTCACTGATAACTGAATATTCATTCTTTCTAGCCTGCATGAACTCCAGCTTAGTAAGGTTGGCATTTATGAGAAAATTTAGAGACTGAAGACTTGTTCTAGATATGTAGAGGCTTTTAAGGCTTTGAATGGGGGAGAACAAATCCGGAGATAGATCCAAAAGGTCATTTGAACTAATATCAAGTGTTTGCAGTCGAGGCGTGTAATTAAACATGTCTTTGGGCAAAGACAAAAGCTGAATGTTCCTGGTATTGAATACCAAGAGGTTTGTCAAACCTTGGAGGATGTTGCAAGGGAGATGAGACTTGCCCCTGTGATGCTGTGAAGGCATAGCCAGTGTCTCCAGATGAGAAAGCTGAGAAAATGGTGGATTGGACAAAGCCAAACTGTTATCATATCTAATGTTATTGTTCCTTATATCCAGTCTTCTTAAATTGATCAGATCATTTAAAACCCCATTCTCTATTCCACTTCTTTGAATTTTATTCGATTGCAGCTGAATATCAGTAAGATTTGTTAATCCACTGAAAGACCCATTTTCAAGTTGCTGGATTTGATTTTCATGTAACGACAAGTTCTGGAGGGAGCGCAAGCCCTTGAAGTCACCCTGTTTAATTGCAACAAGTTTATTTCCATTCAAACGCAGTTGTTTAAGATTTGGCAAGTATTTTTTAAAAGCACTGTCTAATTTGGATATGATGTTGTTCTGTAGCTTTAAAACTTGCAAATGCATTAAATCCTTGAAAACACACTGTTTTAGAGCTGAGATTGAATTCCCATAAAGGTTAAGCTGTCTGAGCTTTGACATATTGGCAAAATCATTACATTCAAGTGTGCTGATGTTATTACTGCTGAGATCCAGCTCAACAAGAGTTGGTAGATTCCTTGTGGCAGCTGGAACAGATGGAAGTCTGTTGCGACACAAAGTCAAGATGCTTAAACCTTGAACAGATTTGAAGGAACCTTCATCAATGCGTCGAATTTTATTGTCTGCTAAATCTATCTCTGTTACGTTTATACACAACTGAAACAAATCTGAACGGACAAATTTCAGTCGGTTATGTCGGAGCTGGAGTTTGGACATTGTTGGGATGGTGCAGGAAATATTGATTAGTGCTGGAGGGTTTTGTTTCATTCCATTCATCCTCAGAAAAGCCAGAGAGGCGTTGACACTCTCCAGCAATCTTTTCATGTCAGTTAAATCCACATGAAGCCCACTAATATCAAGGGTAGACACTTGACTAAGATAGGTCTTGTTATGCACGTCCCATTTCATATTTTGCTTCCCAAGAGTACCACCGATGTTAAACCAGGTGAGACTTGGAAAAACATCTGCAGTCATCCCAAAGATTGCAATGGGATTTTGAGACAAATCAAGGGATGTAAGTTCTAGTGAGCTGTTTGTCAGTTCCCATGACTGAAAAGTGATTAAGTTATTGTGTTTAAGTGATAGATCTTGTAGATTTGGCAGTTGCTGTAATATAGAATGGACTATTGTTAAGCGATGCAGTTTGTTGTAAGAGATGTCTAATAATTTCAAGCCTGACAAGGACTTAAATGTGGTGGACTCCACCAATGTGATGAGATTACTACTAATTCTTAGCACTGTGAGGTTGCTCAGACCTTCAAAAATACCATCTCCAAGTTTAACAAGTTTATTACTGTTTAGATTTAACCTACTGAGGGAAATCAGATCAGCAAAGGAACCAGGATTTATCCGTGAAATGTTGTTGTAGTTTAGGTCTAATTGTATCACAAGTGGTAGATTTTTGAAATCTGACATTTCTATTGTAGAAATTTTGTTTCCAGACAAGTCGATACTTTTAACTGTAGAGGGAATATCCCGAGGAACAACTTTGAGTTTTGGCTCATTTTTGGCACATATGGCCTTATTGTTGCTAATTCGGCAGTTTCTCAGTGCAAATCCTGTTACTGAAGGAACAAAATTTCTGACATTCAAAAAGAGGAAAATAATAATAAGTTTGAAATATTTTGATCCTTTATCCTTTCTCACTTCAGGAGACATTTTTTAAAAAATCTTCCTCCAGCCAACAAACAACTGCAGTTTCTCTACGCAGAGTCCAAATGGTGAATAAAAGCTACAGATGGTAATCCTGAAAATCCCCCCCAAAAGAAAAGAAAACACCATCAGCAAACAAACAAAAATTATATATAATTGTTTGAGTATTTATATTACTTGCATATTACTGCAATGTGTCATTTGTCATTGTGTAAATGAAAAAAAAAGATAATGAGCTCAAAAAGGTTTTCTCTAGCAATATTATAAATAGTCACCAATGAATTAGAACATATGACAAATAATGCTTTCTTATACTTACTGTGTCCCACAGAGACAAGTTAATTAATCATGGCTGTCGGGTCCACAGAATATTTCAAGTTAACTGTCTTCAAATGTTGGTCCTCTGCCTGTCTTCTCTCTTTTTTCAAAGACTAAGTGAGGAAGTAAGAACAGCTGACAGGCCTGTCTCTATTTGCTCTAAGCAGGATCTTAACCTTAAAACAAACTGCACATTGAGCTCTCTGTTTCCAGTGATATTTAAGATTTACAGGAAATTAAAGAAAAGTTTGTTCTGATTAAGATTTATCATTTTTTCAGGGTGGTGAATTCACATCATACTTCTTATGGATTTTATTTTCACATTTTGATGATAATGTTACATCAATACATTTCTACTAAAAATATACATGAGTTTTTGTTCAGGTTTCCCTTTCTTACTTCTGTTATATGTCATACAGAGAGCCGTGGTTTTACTCATTTCCTCTAGCAAATATACACTGAGATGTAAAAGGTGTGAGAGAAACGTCCACCAACACCAACATTTCTTTTTCTCTGCTGCCTGATATATACGGAAAACCAGGAGTGTTGAGACATTTTATTACTTAAATTCATTAGAACAACATAAGGTAGAGATGTGGTGCTTTAGGAAACAGGTGAAGAGGAAGACTCAGCATGTGGGATTAAATTGATGGTTATTAGTTTCTGTGTAATCCTCAAGGTGCATTCAGAGCCAATTTATTTAGGAAATTTATAAAATGCAAACCTTTTTCAAGAACATAATGCGGAAAAAGATGCTTGGGGTAATTGATCAATTTTTAACATAGTTTTCAGTATAGTATTTGAATTCTTTGACATGTGCTACTAGGGAATGACCATGAAAAATCACCACTGCTTTCTCAACACTGTTTTTTGTTTGTTTGTTTTTTGTTGCAAAAACAAAACAAAAAAAATAACTTTGATCCTTCTGAAATTAGAAGATTAATTTTATTTGAACAGTCTGTGCTGGAAAAAGTATGAGAAGGCAAAAATCTCAGCACTCAGTTTTGTCTTTCCAAAGTTATTTGTATAACTTAAGAATGTAGACATAACATCATGTGGCCAGTTGGTGCAATAGCTAAAAAATAAATAAATAAATAAATAATGAAAAAAAATCCCCATCTGATTTAATATATAATAACAGAGCTTCCATTGTTGGGAAATTTGTTCCTTTCTGCCTGGCTGATGATGATGATGTCATGCAACAATAACTCAGCCTCCTCTTGGCTCAGACAAAACTTACTTTTACTTTGTAAGTGCTTGGGACATGTCCTCTATTGTGCAATCAACAAATCAGACGCCTGGTTTAATCTGGCATCTGATGGAAATAAGTGGAAGAAGAACTGTTGTTTTTTTAGATTTACATTTTTAATACCGTGAACTGCATATTAATTGTCTCTACAATGGGTGATTTCTTTCACATATTAATATATACCGATCGATTATACCATGTATAATAATGTAAAACATACATATATCACACTTAAATGTACTAATATGCTGTCATTCAGTGAGCACAGAATAATATAAGTCAATAGTTTTTAAAAGAATGAAGTGAGTTACTAAAGGACTCAACTCACTTTTCGTCACTTCTGCCTTGGCAAGAGAAAATTATGTTTCTTGATATATAATCTCTCATCCCCTTTTCACTTCTCTGTTTAGTTAGTTCCTTTGTTGGTTTATGTGCTTTGCACTGTGGTTTCAGTGTGTTGAGAACATTCATGTAAGATCATTAAAGATGGTGAGAAATGACAGGAACCACACAGTCACTATCCTGTCAAAAAGAATAGCGGTCAAGAATTGAAACTGATACTAAAGAAGCAAGAATTTGGAAAAGCAAGCATGAAAACCCATTGTTGTTGTGTATAGGATATTTTATTAAAATGTCATTAACTTTCATATACTCTTCTCCCATACATCCCAATCCCATAAACCTTGACAATAACATCTACAACAACACAAATAATTACTAATAAATACAGGAAAATGACATGCCCCATCAGTGTTCTCTCACAGACACGACAGCAAGTCGTAGACAAGACAGTAGATCACAGCTAAAAAAAAAACAAAACAAAAAAAAACCCAGGAAGCATTATTGCATAGTTTCCTTCATAGTTGACAATCTGATACACATTGAGGGGAATTTGAAAGACAGGCAGGGTTTTTCCAGTTGTCCGTGGTACATGATTTAA